>NW_027364154.1:0-298959 GCF_046119375.1 Phyllobates terribilis | reverse complement strand
CCAGCTCCTTTCATTCAGTCAGTAGCTTTCAAAACATTTCTGGTATATGAAAAACATGTTTTTCAATGGCAAAAATCAATGAATATTGTAAATGCACAAACAGTAATATCTCCACATTGCAAGGTGCAATTCTGAAATTTTTTGCTTTTTCCTGCTAATCCTAGCATGATAAAGAAGATTCAGAGTGAGATGCCAGCTCCTTTCATTCAGTCAGTAGCTTCAAACATTTCTGGTATATGAAAAACATGTTTTTCAATGGCAAAAATCAATGAATATTGTAAATGCACAAACAGTAATATCTCCACATTGCACGGTGCAATTCTGAAATTTTTAGCTTTTTCCTGTTAATCCTAGCATGATAAAGAAGATTCAAAGAGAGTGAGATGCCAGCTCCTTTCATTCAGTCAGTAGCTTCAAACATTTCTGGTATATGAAAAACATGTTTTTCAATGGCAAAAATCAATGAATATTGTAAATGCACAAACAGTAATATCTCCACATTGCAAGGTGCAATTCTGAAATTTTTTGCTTTTTCCTGCTAATCCTAGCATGATAAAGAAGATTCAAAGAGAGTGAGATGCCAGCTCCTTTCATTCAGTCAGTAGCTTCAAACATTTCTGGTATATGAAAAACATGTTTTTCAATGGCAAAAATCAATGAATATTGTAAATGCACAAACAGTAATATCTCCACATTGCACGGTGCAATTCTGATATTTTTAGCTTTTTCCTGTTAATCCTAGCATGATAAAGAAGATTCAAAGAGAGTGAGATGCCAGCTCCTTTCATTCAGTCAGTAGCTTCAAACATTTCTGGTATATGAAAAACATGTTTTTCAATGGCAAAAATCAATGAATATTGTAAATGCACAAACAGTAATATCTCCACATTGCAAGGTGCAATTCTGAAATTTTTTGCTTTTTCCTGTTAATCCTAGCATGATAAAGAAGATTCAAAGAGAGTGAGATGCCAGCTCCTTTCATTCAGTCAGTAGCTTCAAACATTTCTGGTATATGAAAAACATGTTTTTCAATGGCAAAAATCAATGAATATTGTAAATGCACAAACAGTAATATCTCCACATTGCACGGTGCAATTCTGAAATTTTTAGCTTTTTCCTGTTAATCCTAGCATGATAAAGAAGATTCAAAGAGAGTGAGATGCCAGCTCCTTTCATTCAGTCAGTAGCTTCAAACATTTCTGGTATATGAAAAACATGTTTTTCAATGGCAAAAATCAATGAATATTGTAAATGCACAAACAGTAATATCTCCACATTGCAAGGTGCAATTCTGAAATTTTTTGCTTTTTCCTGCTAATCCTAGCATGATAAAGAAGATTCAAAGAGAGTGAGATGCCAGCTCCTTTCATTCAGTCAGTAGCTTCAAACATTTCTGGTATATGAAAAACATGTTTTTCAATGGCAAAAATCAATGAATATTGTAAATGCACAAACAGTAATATCTCCACATTGCACGGTGCAATTCTGAAATTTTTAGCTTTTTCCTGTTAATCCTAGCATGATAAAGAAGATTCAAAGAGAGTGAGATGCCAGCTCCTTTCATTCAGTCAGTAGCTTCAAACATTTCTGGTATATGAAAAACATGTTTTTCAATGGCAAAAATCAATGAATATTGTAAATGCACAAACAGTAATATCTCCACATTGCAAGGTGCAATTCTGAAATTTTTTGCTTTTTCCTGTTAATCCTAGCATGATAAAGAAGATTCAAAGAGAGTGAGATGCCAGCTCCTTTCATTCAGTCAGTAGCTTCAAACATTTCTGGTATATGAAAAACATGTTTTTCAATGGCAAAAATCAATGAATATTGTAAATGCACAAACAGTAATATCTCCACATTGCAAGGTGCAATTCTGAAATTTTTTGCTTTTTCCTGCTAATCCTAGCATGATAAAGAAGATTCAAAGAGAGTGAGATGCCAGCTCCTTTCATTCAGTCAGTAGCTTCAAACATTTCTGGTATATGAAAAACATGTTTTTCAATGGCAAAAATCAATGAATATTGTAAATGCACAAACATTAATATCTCCACATTGCACGGTGCAATTCTGAAATTTTTAGCTTTTTCCTGTTAATCCTAGCATGATAAAGAAGATTCAAAGAGAGTGAGATGCCAGCTCCTTTCATTCAGTCAGTAGCTTCAAACATTTCTGGTACATGAAAAACATGTTTTTCAATGGCAAAAATCAATGAATATTGTAAATGCACAAACAGTAATATCTCCACATTGCACGGTGCAATTCTGAAATTTTTAGCTTTTTCCTGTTAATCCTAGCATGATAAAGAAGATTCAAAGAGAGTGAGATGCCAGCTCCTTTCATTCAGTCAGTAGCTTCAAACATTTCTGGTATATGAAAAACATGTTTTTCAATGGCAAAAATCAATGAATATTGTAAATGCACAAACAGTAATATCTCCACATTGCAAGGTGCAATTCTGAAATTTTTTGCTTTTTCCTGCTAATCCTAGCATGATAAAGAAGATTCAAAGAGAGTGAGATGCCAGCTCCTTTCATTCAGTCAGTAGCTTCAAACATTTCTGGTATATGAAAAACATGTTTTTCAATGGCAAAAATCAATGAATATTGTAAATGCACAAACAGTAATATCTCCACATTGCACGGTGCAATTCTGAAATTTTTAGCTTTTTCCTGTTAATCCTAGCATGATAAAGAAGATTCAAAGAGAGTGAGATGCCAGCTCCTTTCATTCAGTCAGTAGCTTCAAACATTTCTGGTATATGAAAAACATGTTTTTCAATGGCAAAAATCAATGAATATTGTAAATGCACAAACAGTAATATCTCCAAATTGCAAGGTGCAATTCTGAAATTTTTTGCTTTTTCCTGTTAATCCTAGCATGATAAAGAAGATTCAAAGAGAGTGAGATGCCAGCTCCTTTCATTCAGTCAGTAGCTTCAAACATTTCTGGTATATGAAAAACATGTTTTTCAATGGCAAAAATCAATGAATATTGTAAATGCACAAACAGTAATATCTCCACATTGCAAGGTGCAATTCTGAAATTTTTTGCTTTTTCCTGCTAATCCTAGCATGATAAAGAAGATTCAAAGAGAGTGAGATGCCAGCTCCTTTCATTCAGTCAGTAGCTTCAAACATTTCTGGTATATGAAAAACATGTTTTTCAATGGCAAAAATCAATGAATATTGTAAATGCACAAACAGTAATATCTCCACATTGCACGGTGCAATTCTGAAATTTTTAGCTTTTTCCTGTTAATCCTAGCATGATAAAGAAGATTCAAAGAGAGTGAGATGCCAGCTCCTTTCATTCAGTCAGTAGCTTCAAACATTTCTGGTATATGAAAAACATGTTTTTCAATGGCAAAAATCAATGAATATTGTAAATGCTCAAACAGTAATATCTCCACATTGCAAGGTGCAATTCTGAAATTTTTTGCTTTTTCCTGCTAATCCTAGCATGATAAAGAAGATTCAAAGAGAGTGAGATGCCAGCTCCTTTCATTCAGTCAGTAGCTTCAAACATTTCTGGTATATGAAAAACATGTTTTTCAATGGCAAAAATCAATGAATATTGTAAATGCACAAACAGTAATATCTCCACATTGCACGGTGCAATTCTGAAATTTTTAGCTTTTTCCTGTTAATCCTAGCATGATAAAGAAGATTCAAAGAGAGTGAGATGCCAGCTCCTTTCATTCAGTCAGTAGCTTCAAACATTTCTGGTATATGAAAAACATGTTTTTCAATGGCAAAAATCAATGAATATTGTAAATGCACAAACAGTAATATCTCCAAATTGCAAGGTGCAATTCTGAAATTTTTTGCTTTTTCCTGTTAATCCTAGCATGATAAAGAAGATTCAAAGAGAGTGAGATGCCAGCTCCTTTCATTCAGTCAGTAGCTTCAAACATTTCTGGTATATGAAAAACATGTTTTTCAATGGCAAAAATCAATGAATATTGTAAATGCACAAACAGTAATATCTCCACATTGCAAGGTGCAATTCTGAAATTTTTTGCTTTTTCCTGCTAATCCTAGCATGATAAAGAAGATTCAAAGAGAGTGAGATGCCAGCTCCTTTCATTCAGTCAGTAGCTTCAAACATTTCTGGTATATGAAAAACATGTTTTTCAATGGCAAAAAATCAATGAATATTGTAAATGCACAAACAGTAATATCTCCACATTGCAAGGTGCAATTCTGAAATTTTTTGCTTTTTCCTGTTAATCCTAGCATGATAAAGAAGATTCAAAGAGAGTGAGATGCCAGCTCCTTTCATTCAGTCAGTAGCTTCAAACATTTCTGGTATATGAAAAACATGTTTTTCAATGGCAAAAATCAATGAATATTGTAAATGCACAAACAGTAATATCTCCACATTGCAAGGTGCAATTCTGAAATTTTTTGCTTTTTCCTGCTAATCCTAGCATGATAAAGAAGATTCAAAGAGAGTGAGATGCCAGCTCCTTTCATTCAGTCAGTAGCTTCAAACATTTCTGGTATATGAAAAACATGTTTTTCAATGGCAAAAATCAATGAATATTGTAAATGCACAAACAGTAATATCTCCACATTGCACGGTGCAATTCTGAAATTTTTAGCTTTTTCCTGTTAATCCTAGCATGATAAAGAAGATTCAAAGAGAGTGAGATGCCAGCTCCTTTCATTCAGTCAGTAGCTTCAAACATTTCTGGTATATGAAAAACATGTTTTTCAATGGCAAAAATCAATGAATATTGTAAATGCACAAACAGTAATATCTCCACATTGCAAGGTGCAATTCTGAAATTTTTTGCTTTTTCCTGTTAATCCTAGCATGATAAAGAAGATTCAAAGAGAGTGAGATGCCAGCTCCTTTCATTCAGTCAGTAGCTTCAAACATTTCTGGTATATGAAAAACATGTTTTTCAATGGCAAAAATCAATGAATATTGTAAATGCACAAACAGTAATATCTCCACATTGCAAGGTGCAATTCTGAAATTTTTTGCTTTTTCCTGCTAATCCTAGCATGATAAAGAAGATTCAGAGTGAGATGCCAGCTCCTTTCATTCAGTCAGTAGCTTCAAACATTTCTGGTATATGAAAAACATGTTTTTCAATGGCAAAAATCAATGAATATTGTAAATGCACAAACAGTAATATCTCCACATTGCACGGTGCAATTCTGAAATTTTTAGCTTTTTCCTGTTAATCCTAGCATGATAAAGAAGATTCAAAGAGAGTGAGATGCCAGCTCCTTTCATTCAGTCAGTAGCTTCAAACATTTCTGGTATATGAAAAACATGTTTTTCAATGGCAAAAATCAATGAATATTGTAAATGCACAAACAGTAATATCTCCACATTGCAAGGTGCAATTCTGAAATTTTTTGCTTTTTCCTGCTAATCCTAGCATGATAAAGAAGATTCAAAGAGAGTGAGATGCCAGCTCCTTTCATTCAGTCAGTAGCTTCAAACATTTCTGGTATATGAAAAACATGTTTTTCAATGGCAAAAATCAATGAATATTGTAAATGCACAAACAGTAATATCTCCACATTGCACGGTGCAATTCTGATATTTTTAGCTTTTTCCTGTTAATCCTAGCATGATAAAGAAGATTCAAAGAGAGTGAGATGCCAGCTCCTTTCATTCAGTCAGTAGCTTCAAACATTTCTGGTATATGAAAAACATGTTTTTCAATGGCAAAAATCAATGAATATTGTAAATGCACAAACAGTAATATCTCCACATTGCAAGGTGCAATTCTGAAATTTTTTGCTTTTTCCTGTTAATCCTAGCATGATAAAGAAGATTCAAAGAGAGTGAGATGCCAGCTCCTTTCATTCAGTCAGTAGCTTCAAACATTTCTGGTATATGAAAAACATGTTTTTCAATGGCAAAAATCAATGAATATTGTAAATGCACAAACAGTAATATCTCCACATTGCACGGTGCAATTCTGAAATTTTTAGCTTTTTCCTGTTAATCCTAGCATGATAAAGAAGATTCAAAGAGAGTGAGATGCCAGCTCCTTTCATTCAGTCAGTAGCTTCAAACATTTCTGGTATATGAAAAACATGTTTTTCAATGGCAAAAATCAATGAATATTGTAAATGCACAAACAGTAATATCTCCACATTGCAAGGTGCAATTCTGAAATTTTTTGCTTTTTCCTGCTAATCCTAGCATGATAAAGAAGATTCAAAGAGAGTGAGATGCCAGCTCCTTTCATTCAGTCAGTAGCTTCAAACATTTCTGGTATATGAAAAACATGTTTTTCAATGGCAAAAATCAATGAATATTGTAAATGCACAAACAGTAATATCTCCACATTGCAAGGTGCAATTCTGAAATTTTTTACTTTTTCCTGTTAATCCTAGCATGATAAAGAAGATTCAAAGAGAGTGAGATGCCAGCTCCTTTCATTCAGTCAGTAGCTTCAAACATTTCTGGTATATGAAAAACATGTTTTTCAATGGCAAAAATCAATGAATATTGTAAATGCACAAACAGTAATATCTCCACATTGCAAGGTGCAATTCTGAAATTTTTTGCTTTTTCCTGCTAATCCTAGCATGATAAAGAAGATTCAAAGAGAGTGAGATGCCAGCTCCTTTCATTCAGTCAGTAGCTTCAAACATTTCTGGTATATGAAAAACATGTTTTTCAATGGCAAAAATCAATGAATATTGTAAATGCACAAACATTAATATCTCCACATTGCACGGTGCAATTCTGAAATTTTTAGCTTTTTCCTGTTAATCCTAGCATGATAAAGAAGATTCAAAGAGAGTGAGATGCCAGCTCCTTTCATTCAGTCAGTAGCTTCAAACATTTCTGGTACATGAAAAACATGTTTTTCAATGGCAAAAATCAATGAATATTGTAAATGCACAAACAGTAATATCTCCACATTGCACGGTGCAATTCTGAAATTTTTAGCTTTTTCCTGTTAATCCTAGCATGATAAAGAAGATTCAAAGAGAGTGAGATGCCAGCTCCTTTCATTCAGTCAGTAGCTTCAAACATTTCTGGTATATGAAAAACATGTTTTTCAATGGCAAAAATCAATGAATATTGTAAATGCACAAACAGTAATATCTCCACATTGCAAGGTGCAATTCTGAAATTTTTTGCTTTTTCCTGTTAATCCTAGCATGATAAAGAAGATTCAAAGAGAGTGAGATGCCAGCTCCTTTCATTCAGTCAGTAGCTTCAAACATTTCTGGTATATGAAAAACATGTTTTTCAATGGCAAAAATCAATGAATATTGTAAATGCACAAACAGTAATATCTCCACATTGCAAGGTGCAATTCTGAAATTTTTTGCTTTTTCCTGCTAATCCTAGCATGATAAAGAAGATTCAAAGAGAGTGAGATGCCAGCTCCTTTCATTCAGTCAGTAGCTTCAAACATTTCTGGTATATGAAAAACATGTTTTTCAATGGCAAAAATCAATGAATATTGTAAATGCACAAACATTAATATCTCCACATTGCACGGTGCAATTCTGAAATTTTTAGCTTTTTCCTGTTAATCCTAGCATGATAAAGAAGATTCAAAGAGAGTGAGATGCCAGCTCCTTTCATTCAGTCAGTAGCTTCAAACATTTCTGGTACATGAAAAACATGTTTTTCAATGGCAAAAATCAATGAATATTGTAAATGCACAAACAGTAATATCTCCACATTGCACGGTGCAATTCTGAAATTTTTAGCTTTTTCCTGTTAATCCTAGCATGATAAAGAAGATTCAAAGAGAGTGAGATGCCAGCTCCTTTCATTCAGTCAGTAGCTTCAAACATTTCTGGTATATGAAAAACATGTTTTTCAATGGCAAAAATCAATGAATATTGTAAATGCTCAAACAGTAATATCTCCACATTGCAAGGTGCAATTCTGAAATTTTTTGCTTTTTCCTGCTAATCCTAGCATGATAAAGAAGATTCAAAGAGAGTGAGATGCCAGCTCCTTTCATTCAGTCAGTAGCTTCAAACATTTCTGGTATATGAAAAACATGTTTTTCAATGGCAAAAATCAATGAATATTGTAAATGCACAAACAGTAATATCTCCACATTGCACGGTGCAATTCTGAAATTTTTAGCTTTTTCCTGTTAATCCTAGCATGATAAAGAAGATTCAAAGAGAGTGAGATGCCAGCTCCTTTCATTCAGTCAGTAGCTTCAAACATTTCTGGTATATGAAAAACATGTTTTTCAATGGCAAAAATCAATGAATATTGTAAATGCACAAACAGTAATATCTCCAAATTGCAAGGTGCAATTCTGAAATTTTTTGCTTTTTCCTGTTAATCCTAGCATGATAAAGAAGATTCAAAGAGAGTGAGATGCCAGCTCCTTTCATTCAGTCAGTAGCTTCAAACATTTCTGGTATATGAAAAACATGTTTTTCAATGGCAAAAATCAATGAATATTGTAAATGCACAAACAGTAATATCTCCACAGTGCAAGGTGCAATTCTGAAATTTTTTGCTTTTTCCTGCTAATCCTAGCATGATAAAGAAGATTCAAAGAGAGTGAGATGCCAGCTCCTTTCATTCAGTCAGTAGCTTCAAACATTTCTGGTATATGAAAAACATGTTTTTCAATGGCAAAAATCAATGAATATTGTAAATGCACAAACAGTAATATCTCCACATTGCAAGGTGCAATTCTGAAATTTTTTGCTTTTTCCTGTTAATCCTAGCATGATAAAGAAGATTCAAAGAGAGTGAGATGCCAGCTCCTTTCATTCAGTCAGTAGCTTCAAACATTTCTGGTATATGAAAAACATGTTTTTCAATGGCAAAAATCAATGAATATTGTAAATGCACAAACAGTAATATCTCCACATTGCAAGGTGCAATTCTGAAATTTTTTGCTTTTTCCTGCTAATCCTAGCATGATAAAGAAGATTCAAAGAGAGTGAGATGCCAGCTCCTTTCATTCAGTCAGTAGCTTCAAACATTTCTGGTATATGAAAAACATGTTTTTCAATGGCAAAAATCAATGAATATTGTAAATGCACAAACAGTAATATCTCCACATTGCACGGTGCAATTCTGAAATTTTTAGCTTTTTCCTGTTAATCCTAGCATGATAAAGAAGATTCAAAGAGAGTGAGATGCCAGCTCCTTTCATTCAGTCAGTAGCTTCAAACATTTCTGGTATATGAAAAACATGTTTTTCAATGGCAAAAATCAATGAATATTGTAAATGCACAAACAGTAATATCTCCACATTGCAAGGTGCAATTCTGAAATTTTTTGCTTTTTCCTGTTAATCCTAGCATGATAAAGAAGATTCAAAGAGAGTGAGATGCCAGCTCCTTTCATTCAGTCAGTAGCTTCAAACATTTCTGGTATATGAAAAACATGTTTTTCAATGGCAAAAATCAATGAATATTGTAAATGCACAAACAGTAATATCTCCACATTGCAAGGTGCAATTCTGAAATTTTTTGCTTTTTCCTGCTAATCCTAGCATGATAAAGAAGATTCAGAGTGAGATGCCAGCTCCTTTCATTCAGTCAGTAGCTTCAAACATTTCTGGTATATGAAAAACATGTTTTTCAATGGCAAAAATCAATGAATATTGTAAATGCACAAACAGTAATATCTCCACATTGCACGGTGCAATTCTGAAATTTTTAGCTTTTTCCTGTTAATCCTAGCATGATAAAGAAGATTCAAAGAGAGTGAGATGCCAGCTCCTTTCATTCAGTCAGTAGCTTCAAACATTTCTGGTATATGAAAAACATGTTTTTCAATGGCAAAAATCAATGAATATTGTAAATGCACAAACAGTAATATCTCCACATTGCAAGGTGCAATTCTGAAATTTTTTGCTTTTTCCTGCTAATCCTAGCATGATAAAGAAGATTCAAAGAGAGTGAGATGCCAGCTCCTTTCATTCAGTCAGTAGCTTCAAACATTTCTGGTATATGAAAAACATGTTTTTCAATGGCAAAAATCAATGAATATTGTAAATGCACAAACAGTAATATCTCCACATTGCACGGTGCAATTCTGATATTTTTAGCTTTTTCCTGTTAATCCTAGCATGATAAAGAAGATTCAAAGAGAGTGAGATGCCAGCTCCTTTCATTCAGTCAGTAGCTTCAAACATTTCTGGTATATGAAAAACATGTTTTTCAATGGCAAAAATCAATGAATATTGTAAATGCACAAACAGTAATATCTCCACATTGCAAGGTGCAATTCTGAAATTTTTTGCTTTTTCCTGTTAATCCTAGCATGATAAAGAAGATTCAAAGAGAGTGAGATGCCAGCTCCTTTCATTCAGTCAGTAGCTTCAAACATTTCTGGTATATGAAAAACATGTTTTTCAATGGCAAAAATCAATGAATATTGTAAATGCACAAACAGTAATATCTCCACATTGCACGGTGCAATTCTGAAATTTTTAGCTTTTTCCTGTTAATCCTAGCATGATAAAGAAGATTCAAAGAGAGTGAGATGCCAGCTCCTTTCATTCAGTCAGTAGCTTCAAACATTTCTGGTATATGAAAAACATGTTTTTCAATGGCAAAAATCAATGAATATTGTAAATGCACAAACAGTAATATCTCCACATTGCAAGGTGCAATTCTGAAATTTTTTGCTTTTTCCTGCTAATCCTAGCATGATAAAGAAGATTCAAAGAGAGTGAGATGCCAGCTCCTTTCATTCAGTCAGTAGCTTCAAACATTTCTGGTATATGAAAAACATGTTTTTCAATGGCAAAAATCAATGAATATTGTAAATGCACAAACAGTAATATCTCCACATTGCAAGGTGCAATTCTGAAATTTTTTACTTTTTCCTGTTAATCCTAGCATGATAAAGAAGATTCAAAGAGAGTGAGATGCCAGCTCCTTTCATTCAGTCAGTAGCTTCAAACATTTCTGGTATATGAAAAACATGTTTTTCAATGGCAAAAATCAATGAATATTGTAAATGCACAAACAGTAATATCTCCACATTGCAAGGTGCAATTCTGAAATTTTTTGCTTTTTCCTGCTAATCCTAGCATGATAAAGAAGATTCAAAGAGAGTGAGATGCCAGCTCCTTTCATTCAGTCAGTAGCTTCAAACATTTCTGGTATATGAAAAACATGTTTTTCAATGGCAAAAATCAATGAATATTGTAAATGCACAAACATTAATATCTCCACATTGCACGGTGCAATTCTGAAATTTTTAGCTTTTTCCTGTTAATCCTAGCATGATAAAGAAGATTCAAAGAGAGTGAGATGCCAGCTCCTTTCATTCAGTCAGTAGCTTCAAACATTTCTGGTACATGAAAAACATGTTTTTCAATGGCAAAAATCAATGAATATTGTAAATGCACAAACAGTAATATCTCCACATTGCACGGTGCAATTCTGAAATTTTTAGCTTTTTCCTGTTAATCCTAGCATGATAAAGAAGATTCAAAGAGAGTGAGATGCCAGCTCCTTTCATTCAGTCAGTAGCTTCAAACATTTCTGGTATATGAAAAACATGTTTTTCAATGGCAAAAATCAATGAATATTGTAAATGCACAAACAGTAATATCTCCACATTGCAAGGTGCAATTCTGAAATTTTTTGCTTTTTCCTGTTAATCCTAGCATGATAAAGAAGATTCAAAGAGAGTGAGATGCCAGCTCCTTTCATTCAGTCAGTAGCTTCAAACATTTCTGGTATATGAAAAACATGTTTTTCAATGGCAAAAATCAATGAATATTGTAAATGCACAAACAGTAATATCTCCACATTGCAAGGTGCAATTCTGAAATTTTTTGCTTTTTCCTGCTAATCCTAGCATGATAAAGAAGATTCAAAGAGAGTGAGATGCCAGCTCCTTTCATTCAGTCAGTAGCTTCAAACATTTCTGGTATATGAAAAACATGTTTTTCAATGGCAAAAATCAATGAATATTGTAAATGCACAAACAGTAATATCTCCACATTGCACGGTGCAATTCTGAAATTTTTAGCTTTTTCCTGTTAATCCTAGCATGATAAAGAAGATTCAAAGAGAGTGAGATGCCAGCTCCTTTCATTCAGTCAGTAGCTTCAAACATTTCTGGTATATGAAAAACATGTTTTTCAATGGCAAAAATCAATGAATATTGTAAATGCACAAACAGTAATATCTCCAAATTGCAAGGTGCAATTCTGAAATTTTTTGCTTTTTCCTGTTAATCCTAGCATGATAAAGAAGATTCAAAGAGAGTGAGATGCCAGCTCCTTTCATTCAGTCAGTAGCTTCAAACATTTCTGGTATATGAAAAACATGTTTTTCAATGGCAAAAATCAATGAATATTGTAAATGCACAAACAGTAATATCTCCACATTGCAAGGTGCAATTCTGAAATTTTTTGCTTTTTCCTGCTAATCCTAGCATGATAAAGAAGATTCAAAGAGAGTGAGATGCCAGCTCCTTTCATTCAGTCAGTAGCTTCAAACATTTCTGGTATATGAAAAACATGTTTTTCAATGGCAAAAATCAATGAATATTGTAAATGCACAAACAGTAATATCTCCACATTGCACGGTGCAATTCTGAAATTTTTAGCTTTTTCCTGTTAATCCTAGCATGATAAAGAAGATTCAAAGAGAGTGAGATGCCAGCTCCTTTCATTCAGTCAGTAGCTTCAAACATTTCTGGTATATGAAAAACATGTTTTTCAATGGCAAAAATCAATGAATATTGTAAATGCTCAAACAGTAATATCTCCACATTGCAAGGTGCAATTCTGAAATTTTTTGCTTTTTCCTGCTAATCCTGGCATGATAAAGAAGATTCAAAGAGAGTGAGATGCCAGCTCCTTTCATTCAGTCAGTAGCTTCAAACATTTCTGGTATATGAAAAACATGTTTTTCAATGGCAAAAATCAATGAATATTGTAAATGCACAAACAGTAATATCTCCACATTGCACGGTGCAATTCTGAAATTTTTAGCTTTTTCCTGTTAATCCTAGCATGATAAAGAAGATTCAAAGAGAGTGAGATGCCAGCTCCTTTCATTCAGTCAGTAGCTTCAAACATTTCTGGTATATGAAAAACATGTTTTTCAATGGCAAAAATCAATGAATATTGTAAATGCACAAACAGTAATATCTCCACATTGCAAGGTGCAATTCTGAAATTTTTTGCTTTTTCCTGTTAATCCTAGCATGATAAAGAAGATTCAAAGAGAGTGAGATGCCAGCTCCTTTCATTCAGTCAGTAGCTTCAAACATTTCTGGTATATGAAAAACATGTTTTTCAATGGCAAAAATCAATGAATATTGTAAATGCACAAACAGTAATATCTCCACATTGCAAGGTGCAATTCTGAAATTTTTTGCTTTTTCCTGCTAATCCTAGCATGATAAAGAAGATTCAAAGAGAGTGAGATGCCAGCTCCTTTCATTCAGTCAGTAGCTTCAAACATTTCTGGTATATGAAAAACATGTTTTTCAATGGCAAAAATCAATGAATATTGTAAATGCACAAACATTAATATCTCCACATTGCACGGTGCAATTCTGAAATTTTTAGCTTTTTCCTGTTAATCCTAGCATGATAAAGAAGATTCAAAGAGAGTGAGATGCCAGCTCCTTTCATTCAGTCAGTAGCTTCAAACATTTCTGGTACATGAAAAACATGTTTTTCAATGGCAAAAATCAATGAATATTGTAAATGCACAAACAGTAATATCTCCACATTGCACGGTGCAATTCTGAAATTTTTAGCTTTTTCCTGTTAATCCTAGCATGATAAAGAAGATTCAAAGAGAGTGAGATGCCAGCTCCTTTCATTCAGTCAGTAGCTTCAAACATTTCTGGTATATGAAAAACATGTTTTTCAATGGCAAAAATCAATGAATATTGTAAATGCACAAACAGTAATATCTCCACATTGCAAGGTGCAATTCTGAAATTTTTTGCTTTTTCCTGCTAATCCTAGCATGATAAAGAAGATTCAAAGAGAGTGAGATGCCAGCTCCTTTCATTCAGTCAGTAGCTTCAAACATTTCTGGTATATGAAAAACATGTTTTTCAATGGCAAAAATCAATGAATATTGTAAATGCACAAACAGTAATATCTCCACATTGCACGGTGCAATTCTGAAATTTTTAGCTTTTTCCTGTTAATCCTAGCATGATAAAGAAGATTCAAAGAGAGTGAGATGCCAGCTCCTTTCATTCAGTCAGTAGCTTCAAACATTTCTGGTATATGAAAAACATGTTTTTCAATGGCAAAAATCAATGAATATTGTAAATGCACAAACAGTAATATCTCCAAATTGCAAGGTGCAATTCTGAAATTTTTTGCTTTTTCCTGTTAATCCTAGCATGATAAAGAAGATTCAAAGAGAGTGAGATGCCAGCTCCTTTCATTCAGTCAGTAGCTTCAAACATTTCTGGTATATGAAAAACATGTTTTTCAATGGCAAAAATCAATGAATATTGTAAATGCACAAACAGTAATATCTCCACATTGCAAGGTGCAATTCTGAAATTTTTTGCTTTTTCCTGCTAATCCTAGCATGATAAAGAAGATTCAAAGAGAGTGAGATGCCAGCTCCTTTCATTCAGTCAGTAGCTTCAAACATTTCTGGTATATGAAAAACATGTTTTTCAATGGCAAAAATCAATGAATATTGTAAATGCACAAACAGTAATATCTCCACATTGCACGGTGCAATTCTGAAATTTTTAGCTTTTTCCTGTTAATCCTAGCATGATAAAGAAGATTCAAAGAGAGTGAGATGCCAGCTCCTTTCATTCAGTCAGTAGCTTCAAACATTTCTGGTATATGAAAAACATGTTTTTCAATGGCAAAAATCAATGAATATTGTAAATGCTCAAACAGTAATATCTCCACATTGCAAGGTGCAATTCTGAAATTTTTTGCTTTTTCCTGCTAATCCTGGCATGATAAAGAAGATTCAAAGAGAGTGAGATGCCAGCTCCTTTCATTCAGTCAGTAGCTTCAAACATTTCTGGTATATGAAAAACATGTTTTTCAATGGCAAAAATCAATGAATATTGTAAATGCACAAACAGTAATATCTCCACATTGCACGGTGCAATTCTGAAATTTTTAGCTTTTTCCTGTTAATCCTAGCATGATAAAGAAGATTCAAAGAGAGTGAGATGCCAGCTCCTTTCATTCAGTCAGTAGCTTCAAACATTTCTGGTATATGAAAAACATGTTTTTCAATGGCAAAAATCAATGAATATTGTAAATGCACAAACAGTAATATCTCCAAATTGCAAGGTGCAATTCTGAAATTTTTTGCTTTTTCCTGTTAATCCTAGCATGATAAAGAAGATTCAAAGAGAGTGAGATGCCAGCTCCTTTCATTCAGTCAGTAGCTTCAAACATTTCTGGTATATGAAAAACATGTTTTTCAATGGCAAAAATCAATGAATATTGTAAATGCACAAACAGTAATATCTCCACATTGCAAGGTGCAATTCTGAAATTTTTTGCTTTTTCCTGCTAATCCTAGCATGATAAAGAAGATTCAAAGAGAGTGAGATGCCAGCTCCTTTCATTCAGTCAGTAGCTTCAAACATTTCTGGTATATGAAAAACATGTTTTTCAATGGCAAAAATCAATGAATATTGTAAATGCACAAACAGTAATATCTCCACATTGCAAGGTGCAATTCTGAAATTTTTTGCTTTTTCCTGTTAATCCTAGCATGATAAAGAAGATTCAAAGAGAGTGAGATGCCAGCTCCTTTCATTCAGTCAGTAGCTTCAAACATTTCTGGTATATGAAAAACATGTTTTTCAATGGCAAAAATCAATGAATATTGTAAATGCACAAACAGTAATATCTCCACATTGCAAGGTGCAATTCTGAAATTTTTTGCTTTTTCCTGCTAATCCTAGCATGATAAAGAAGATTCAAAGAGAGTGAGATGCCAGCTCCTTTCATTCAGTCAGTAGCTTCAAACATTTCTGGTATATGAAAAACATGTTTTTCAATGGCAAAAATCAATGAATATTGTAAATGCACAAACAGTAATATCTCCACATTGCACGGTGCAATTCTGAAATTTTTAGCTTTTTCCTGTTAATCCTAGCATGATAAAGAAGATTCAAAGAGAGTGAGATGCCAGCTCCTTTCATTCAGTCAGTAGCTTCAAACATTTCTGGTATATGAAAAACATGTTTTTCAATGGCAAAAATCAATGAATATTGTAAATGCACAAACAGTAATATCTCCACATTGCAAGGTGCAATTCTTAAATTTTTTGCTTTTTCCTGCTAATCCTAGCAAGATAAAGAAGATTCAAAGAGAGTGAGATGCCAGCTCCTTTCATTCAGTCAGTAGCTTCAAACATTTCTGGTATATGAAAAACATGTTTTTCAATGGCAAAAATCAATGAATATTGTAAATGCACAAACAGTAATATCTCCACATTGCACGGTGCAATTCTGAAATTTTTAGCTTTTTCCTGTTAATCCTAGCATGATAAAGAAGATTCAAAGAGAGTGAGATGCCAGCTCCTTTCATTCAGTCAGTAGCTTCAAACATTTCTGGTATATGAAAAACATGTTTTTCAATGGCAAAAATCAATGAATATTGTAAATGCACAAACAGTAATATCTCCACATTGCAAGGTGCAATTCTGAAATTTTTTGCTTTTTCCTGTTAATCCTAGCATGATAAAGAAGATTCAAAGAGAGTGAGATGCCAGCTCCTTTCATTCAGTCAGTAGCTTCAAACATTTCTGGTATATGAAAAACATGTTTTTCAATGGCAAAAATCAATGAATATTGTAAATGCACAAACAGTAATATCTCCACATTGCAAGGTGCAATTCTGAAATTTTTTGCTTTTTCCTGCTAATCCTAGCATGATAAAGAAGATTCAAAGAGAGTGAGATGCCAGCTCCTTTCATTCAGTCAGTAGCTTCAAACATTTCTGGTATATGAAAAACATGTTTTTCAATGGCAAAAATCAATGAATATTGTAAATGCACAAACAGTAATATCTCCACATTGCACGGTGCAATTCTGAAATTTTTAGCTTTTTCCTGTTAATCCTAGCATGATAAAGAAGATTCAAAGAGAGTGAGATGCCAGCTCCTTTCATTCAGTCAGTAGCTTCAAACATTTCTGGTATATGAAAAACATGTTTTTCAATGGCAAAAATCAATGAATATTGTAAATGCACAAACAGTAATATCTCCACATTGCAAGGTGCAATTCTGAAATTTTTTGCTTTTTCCTGCTAATCCTAGCATGATAAAGAAGATTCAAAGAGAGTGAGATGCCAGCTCCTTTCATTCAGTCAGTAGCTTCAAACATTTCTGGTATATGAAAAACATGTTTTTCAATGGCAAAAATCAATGAATATTGTAAATGCACAAACAGTAATATCTCCACATTGCACGGTGCAATTCTGAAATTTTTAGCTTTTTCCTGTTAATCCTAGCATGATAAAGAAGATTCAAAGAGAGTGAGATGCCAGCTCCTTTCATTCAGTCAGTAGCTTCAAACATTTCTGGTATATGAAAAACATGTTTTTCAATGGCAAAAATCAATGAATATTGTAAATGCACAAACAGTAATATCTCCACATTGCAAGGTGCAATTCTGAAATTTTTTGCTTTTTCCTGTTAATCCTAGCATGATAAAGAAGATTCAAAGAGAGTGAGATGCCAGCTCCTTTCATTCAGTCAGTAGCTTCAAACATTTCTGGTATATGAAAAACATGTTTTTCAATGGCAAAAATCAATGAATATTGTAAATGCACAAACAGTAATATCTCCACATTGCAAGGTGCAATTCTGAAATTTTTTGCTTTTTCCTGCTAATCCTAGCATGATAAAGAAGATTCAAAGAGAGTGAGATGCCAGCTCCTTTCATTCAGTCAGTAGCTTCAAACATTTCTGGTATATGAAAAACATGTTTTTTAATGGCAAAAATCAATGAATATTGTAAATGCACAAACAGTAATATCTCCACATTGCAAGGTGCAATTCTGAAATTTTTTGCTTTTTCCTGCTAATCCTAGCATGATAAAGAAGATTCAAAGAGAGTGAGATGCCAGCTCCTTTCATTCAGTCAGTAGCTTCAAACATTTCTGGTATATGAAAAACATGTTTTTCAATGGCAAAAATCAATGAATATTGTAAATGCACAAACAGTAATATCTCCACATTGCACGGTGCAATTCTGAAATTTTTAGCTTTTTCCTGTTAATCCTAGCATGATAAAGAAGATTCAAAGAGAGTGAGATGCCAGCTCCTTTCATTCAGTCAGTAGCTTCAAACATTTCTGGTATATGAAAAACATGTTTTTCAATGGCAAAAATCAATGAATATTGTAAATGCACAAACAGTAATATCTCCACATTGCAAGGTGCAATTCTGAAATTTTTTGCTTTTTCCTGTTAATCCTAGCATGATAAAGAAGATTCAAAGAGAGTGAGATGCCAGCTCCTTTCATTCAGTCAGTAGCTTCAAACATTTCTGGTATATGAAAAACATGTTTTTCAATGGCAAAAATCAATGAATATTGTAAATGCACAAACAGTAATATCTCCACATTGCAAGGTGCAATTCTGAAATTTTTTGCTTTTTCCTGTTAATCCTAGCATGATAAAGAAGATTCAAAGAGAGTGAGATGCCAGCTCCTTTCATTCAGTCAGTAGCTTCAAACATTTCTGGTATATGAAAAACATGTTTTTCAATGGCAAAAATCAATGAATATTGTAAATGCACAAACAGTAATATCTCCACATTGCAAGGTGCAATTCTGAAATTTTTTGCTTTTTCCTGCTAATCCTAGCATGATAAAGAAGATTCAAAGAGAGTGAGATGCCAGCTCCTTTCAATCAGTCAGTAGCTTCAAACATTTCTGGTATATGAAAAACATGTTTTTCAATGGCAAAAATCAATGAATATTGTAAATGCACAAACAGTAATATCTCCACATTGCACGGTGCAATTCTGAAATTTTTAGCTTTTTCCTGTTAATCCTAGCATGATAAAGAAGATTCAAAGAGAGTGAGATGCCAGCTCCTTTCATTCAGTCAGTAGCTTCAAACATTTCAGAATTGCACCTTGCAATGCGGAGAAATTACTGTTTGTGCATTTAGAATATTCATTGATTTTTGCCATTGAAAAACGTCCAGAAATGATTGAAGCTACTGACTGAATGAAAGGAGCTGGCATCTCACTCTCTTTGAATCTTCTTTATCATGCTAAGAGGAGCAGGAAAAAGCAAAAAATTTCAGAATTGCACCTTGCAATGCGGAGAAATTACTGTTTGTGCATTTACAATATTCATTGATTTTTGCCATTGAAAAACGTCCAGAAATGATTGAAGCTACTGACTGAATGAAAGGAGCTGGCATCTCACTCTCTTTGAATCTTCTTTATCATGCTAAGAGGAGCAGGAAAAAGCAAAAAATTTCAGAATTGCACCTTGCAATGCGGAGAAATTACTGTTTGTGCTTTTACAATATTCATTGATTTTTGCCATTGAAAAACATCATGTTATTCATATACCAGAAATGTTTGAAGCTACTGACTGAATGAAAGGAGCTGGCATCTCACTCTCTTTGAATCTTCTTTATCATGCTAAGAGGAGCAGGAAAAAGCAAAAAATTTCAGAATTGCACCTTGCAATGCGGAGAAATTACTGTTTGTGCATTTACAATATTCATTGATTTTTGCCATTGAAAAACGTCCAGAAATGATTGAAGCTACTGACTGAATGAAAGGAGCTGGCATCTCACTCTCTTTGAATCTTCTTTATCATGCTAAGAGGAGCAGGAAAAAGCAAAAAATTTCAGAATTGCACCTTGCAATGCGGAGAAATTACTGTTTGTGCATTTACAATATTCATTGATTTTTGCCATTGAAAAACGTCCAGAAATGATTGAAGCTACTGACTGAATGAAAGGAGCTGGCATCTCACTCTCTTTGAATCTTCTTTATCATGCTAAGAGGAGCAGGAAAAAGCAAAAAATTTCAGAATTGCAACTTGCAATGCGGAGAAATTACTGTTTGTGCATTTACAATATTCATTGATTTTTGCCATTGAAAAACATCATGTTATTCATATACCAGAAATGATTGAAGCTACTGACTGAATGAAAGGAGCTGGCATCTCACTCTCTTTGAATCTTCTTTATCATGCTAAGAGGAGCAGGAAAAAGCAAAAAATTTCAGAATTGCACCTTGCAATGCGGAGAAATTACTGTTTGTGCATTTACAATATTCATTGATTTTTGCCATTGAAAAACATCATGTTATTCATATACCAGAAATGTTTGAAGCTACTGACTGAATGAAAGGAGCTGGCATCTCACTCTCTTTGAATCTTCTTTATCATGCTAAGAGGAGCAGGAAAAAGCAAAAAATTTCAGAATTGCACCTTGCAATGCGGAGAAATTACTGTTTGTGCATTTACAATATTCATTGATTTTTGCCATTGAAAAACGTCCAGAAATGATTGAAGCTACTGACTGAATGAAAGGAGCTGGCATCTCACTCTCTTTGAATCTTCTTTATCATGCTAAGAGGAGCAGGAAAATGCAAGAAATTTCAGAATTGCACCTTGCAATGCGGAGAAATTACTGTTTGTGCATTTACAATATTCATTGATTTTTGCCATTGAAAAACATCCAGAAATGATTGAAGCTACTGACTGAATGAAAGGAGCTGGCATCTCACTCTCTTTGAATCTTCTTTATCATGCTAAGAGGAGCAGGAAAAAGCCAAAAATTTCAGAATTGCACCTTGCAATGCGGAGAAATTACTGTTTGTGCATTTACAATATTCATTGATTTTTGCCATTGAAAAACATCATGTTATTCATATACCAGAAATGATTGAAGCTACTGACTGAATGAAAGGAGCTGGCATCTCACTCTCTTTGAATCTTCTTTATCATGCAAAGAGGAGCAGGAAAAAGCAAAAAATTTCAGAATTGCACCTTGCAATGCGGAGAAATTACTGTTTGTGCATTTACAATATTCATTGATTTTTGCCATTGAAAAACGTCCAGAAATGATTGAAGCTACTGACTGAATGAAAGGAGCTGGCATCTCACTCTCTTTGAATCTTCTTTATCATGCTAAGAGGAGCAGGAAAAAGCAAAAAATTTCAGAATTGCACCTTGCAATGCGGAGAAATTACTGTTTGTGCATTTGCAATATTCACTGATTTTTGCCATTGAAAAACGTCCAGAAATGATTGAAGCAACTGACTGAATGAAAGGAGCTGGCATCTCACTCTCTTTGAATCTTCTTTATCATGCTAAGAGGAGCAGGAAAAAGCAAAAAATTTCAGAATTGCACCTTGCAATGCGGAGAAATTACTGTTTGTGCATTTACAATATTCATTGATTTTTGCCATTGAAAAACGTCCAGAAATAATTGAAGCTACTGACTGAATGAAAGGAGCTGGCATCTCACTCTCTTTGAATCTTCTTTATCATGCTAAGAGGAGCAGGAAAAAGCAAAAAATTTCAGAATTGCAACTTGCAATGCGGAGAAATTACTGTTTGTGCATTTACAATATTCATTGATTTTTGCCATTGAAAAACATCATGTTATTCATATACCAGAAATGATTGAAGCTAGTGACTGAATGAAAGGAGCTGGCATCTCACTCTCTTTGAATCTTCTTTATCATGCTAAGAGGAGCAGGAAAAAGCAGAAAATTTCAGAATTGCACCTTGCAATGCGGAGAAATTACTGTTTGTGCATTTACAATATTCATTGATTTTTGCCATTGAAAAACGTCCAGAAATGATTGAAGCTACTGACTGAATGAAAGGAGCTGGCATCTCACTCTCTTTGAATCTTCTTTATCATGCTAAGAGGAGCAGGAAAAAGCAAAAAATTTCAGAATTGCACCTTGCAATGCGGAGAAATTACTGTTTGTGCTTTTACAATATTCATTGATTTTTGCCATTGAAAAACATCATGTTATTCATATACCAGAAATGTTTGAAGCTACTGACTGAATGAAAGGAGCTGGCATCTCACTCTCTTTGAATCTTCTTTATCATGCTAAGAGGAGCAGGAAAAAACAAAAAATTTCAGAATTGCACCTTGCAATGCGGAGAAATTACTGTTTGTGCATTTACAATATTCATTGATTTTTGCCATTGAAAAATGTCCAGAAATGATTGAAGCTGCTGACTGAATGAAAGGAGCTGGCATCTCACTCTCTTTGAATCTTCTTTATCATGCTAAGAGGAGCAGGAAAAAGCAAAAAATTTCAGAATTGCACCTTGCAATGCGGAGAAATTACTGTTTGTGCATTTACAATATTCATTGATTTTTGCCATTGAAAAACATCATGTTATTCATATACCAGAAATGATTGAAGCTACTGACTGAATGAAAGGAGCTGGCATCTCACTCTCTTTGAATCTTCTTTATCATGCTAAGAGGAGCAGGAAAAAGCAAAAAATTTCAGAATTGCACCTTGCAATGCGGAGAAATTACTGTTTGTGCATTTACAATATTCATTGATTTTTGCCATTGAAAAACGTCCAGAAATGATTGAAGCTACTGACTGAATGAAAGGAGCTGGCATCTCACTCTCTTTGAATCTTCTTTATCATGCTAAGAGGAGCAGGAAAAAGCAAAAAATTTCAGAATTGCACCTTGCAATGCGGAGAAATTACTGTTTGTGCATTTACAATATTCATTGATTTTTGCCATTGAAAAACGTCCAGAAATGATTGAAGCTACTGACTGAATGAAAGGAGCTGGCATCTCACTCTCTTTGAATCTTCTTTATCATGCTAAGAGGAGCAGGAAAAAGCAAAAAATTTCAGAATTGCACCTTGCAATGCGGAGAAATTACTGTTTGTGCATTTACAATATTCATTGATTTTTGCCATTGAAAAACATCATGTTATTCATATACCAGAAATGTTTGAAGCTACTGACTGAATGAAAGGAGCTGGCATCTCACTCTCTTTGAATCTTCTTTATCATGCTAAGAGGAGCAGGAAAAAGCAAAAAATTTCAGAATTGCACCTTGCAATGCGGAGAAATTACTGTTTGTGCATTTACAATATTCATTGATTTTTGCCATTGAAAAACGTCCAGAAATGATTGAAGCTACTGACTGAATGAAAGGAGCTGGCATCTCACTCTCTTTGAATCTTCTTTATCATGCTAAGAGGAGCAGGAAAAAGCAAAAAATTTCAGAATTGCACCTTGCAATGCGGAGAAATTACTGTTTGTGCATTTACAATATTCATTGATTTTTGCCATTGAAAAACATCATGTTATTCATATACCAGAAATGATTGAAGCTACTGACTGAATGAAAGGAGCTGGCATCTCGCTCTCTTTGAATCTTCTTTATCATGCTAAGAGGAGCAGGAAAAAGCAAAAAATTTCAGAATTGCACCTTGCGATGCGGAGAAATTACTGTTTGTGCATTTACAATATTCATTGATTTTTGCCATTGAAAAACGTCCAGAAATGATTGAAGCTACTGACTGAATGAAAGGAGCTGGCATCTCACTCTCTTTGAATCTTCTTTATCATGCTAAGAGGAGCAGGAAAAAGCAAAAAATTTCAGAATTGCACCTTGCAATGTGGAGAAATTACTGTTTGTGCATTTACAATATTCATTGATTTCTGCCATTGAAAAACATCATGTTATTCATATACCAGAAATGATTGAAGCTACTGACTGAATGAAAGGAGCTGGCATCTCACTCTCTTTGAATCTTCTTTATCATGCTAAGAGGAGCAGGAAAAAGCAAAAAATTTCAGAATTGCACCTTGCAATGCGGAGAAATTACTGTTTGTGCATTTACAATATTCATTGATTTTTGCCATTGAAAAACGTCCAGAAATGATTGAAGCTACTGACTGAATGAAAGGAGCTGGCATCTCACTCTCTTTGAATCTTCTTTATCATGCTAAGAGGAGCAGGAAAAAGCAAAAAATTTCAGAATTGCACCTTGCAATGCGGAGAAATTACTGTTTGTGCTTTTACAATATTCATTGATTTTTGCCATTGAAAAACATCATGTTATTCATATACCAGAAATGTTTGAAGCTACTGACTGAATGAAAGGAGCTGGCATCTCACTCTCTTTGAATCTTCTTTATCATGCTAAGAGGAGCAGGAAAAAGCAAAAAATTTCAGAATTGCACCTTGCAATGCGGAGAAATTACTGTTTGTGCATTTACAATATTCATTGATTTTTGCCATTGAAAAACGTCCAGAAATGATTGAAGCTACTGACTGAATGAAAGGAGCTGGCATCTCACTCTCTTTGAATCTTCTTTATCATGCTAAGAGGAGCAGGAAAAAGCAAAAAATTTCAGAATTGCACCTTGCAATGCGGAGAAATTACTGTTTGTGCATTTACAATATTCATTGATTTTTGCCATTGAAAAACGTCCAGAAATGATTGAAGCTACTGACTGAATGAAAGGAGCTGGCATCTCACTCTCTT
The DNA here is from genome assembly GCF_046119375.1 of Phyllobates terribilis. Classification (NCBI taxonomy): domain Eukaryota; kingdom Metazoa; phylum Chordata; class Amphibia; order Anura; family Dendrobatidae; genus Phyllobates; species Phyllobates terribilis. The sequence continues at coordinate 274,524 of NW_027364154.1, read as the reverse complement.
TGAATCTTCTTTATCATGCTAAGAGGAGCAGGAAAAAGCAAAAAATTTCAGAATTACAACTTGCAATGCCGAGAAATTACTGTTTGTGCATTTACAATATTCATTGATTTTTGCCATTGAAAAACATCATGTTATTCATATACCAGAAATGATTGAAGCTACTGACTGAATGAAAGGAGCTGGCATCTCACTCTCTTTGAATCTTCTTTATCATGCTAAGAGGAGCAGGAAAAAGCAAAAAATTTCAGAATTGCACCTTGCAATGCGGAGAAATTACTGTTTGTGCATTTACAATATTCATTGATTTTTGCCATTGAAAAACGTCCAGAAATGATTGAAGCTACTGACTGAATGAAAGGAGCTGGCATCTCACTCTCTTTGAATCTTCTTTATCATGCTAAGAGGAGCAGGAAAAAGCAAAAAATTTCAGAATTGCACCTTGCAATGCGGAGAAATTACTGTTTGTGCATTTACAATATTCATTGATTTTTGCCATTGAAAAACGTCCAGAAATGATTGAAGCTACTGACTGAATGAAAGGAGCTGGCATCTCACTCTCTTTGAATCTTCTTTATCATGCTAAGAGGAGCAGGAAAAAGCAAAAAATTTCAGAATTGCACCTTGCAATGCGGAGAAATTACTGTTTGTGCATTTACAATATTCATTAATTTTTGCCATTGAAAAACATCATGTTATTCATATCCCAGAAATGTTTGAAGCTACTGACTGAATGAAAGAAGCTGGCATCTCACTCTCTTTGAATCTTCTTTATCATGCTAAGAGGAGCAGGAAAAAGCAAAAAATTTCAGAATTGCACCTTGCAATGCGGAGAAATTACTGTTTGTGCATTTACAATATTCATTGATTTTTGCCATTGAAAAACATCATGTTATTCATATACCAGAAATGATTGAAGCTACTGACTGAATGAAAGGAGCTGGCATCTCACTCTCTTTGAATCTTCTTGATCATGCTAAGAGGAGCAGGAAAAAGCAAAAAATTTCAGAATTGCACCTTGCAATGCGGAGAAATTACTGTTTGTGCATTTACAATATTCATTGATTTTTGCCATTGAAAAACGTCCAGAAATGATTGAAGCTACTGACTGAATGAAAGGAGCTGGCATCTCACTCTCTTTGAATCTTCTTTATCATGCTAAGAGGAGCAGGAAAAAGCAAAAAATTTCAGAATTGCACCTTGCAATGCGGAGAAATTACTGTTTGTGCATTTACAATATTCATTGATTTTTGCCATTGAAAAACGTCCAGAAATGATTGAAGCTACTGACTGAATGAAAAAGGAGCTGGCATCTCACTCTCTTTGAATCTTCTTTATCATGCTAAGAGGAGCAGGAAAAAGCAAAAAATTTCAGAATTGCACCTTGCAATGCGGAGAAATTACTGTTTGTGCATTTACAATATTCATTAATTTTTGCCATTGAAAAACATCATGTTATTCATATCCCAGAAATGTTTGAAGCTACTGACTGATTGAAAGAAGCTGGCATCTCACTCTCTTTGAATCTTCTTTATCATGCTAAGAGGAGCAGGAAAAAGCAAAAAATTTCAGAATTGCACCTTGCAATGCGGAGAAATTACTGTTTGTGCATTTACAATATTCATTGATTTTTGCCATTGAAAAACGTCCAGAAATGATTGAAGCTACTGACTGAATGAAAGGAGCTGGCATCTCACTCTCTTTGAATCTTCTTTATCATGCTAAGAGGAGCAGGAAAAAGCAAAAAATTTCAGAATTGCACCTTGCAATGCGGAGAAATTACTGTTTGTGCATTTACAATATTCATTGATTTTTGCCATTGAAAAACATCATGTTATTCATATACCAGAAATGTTTGAAGCTACTGACTGAATGAAAGGAGCTGGCATCTCACTCTCTTTGAATCTTCTTTATCATGCTAAGAGGAGCAGGAAAAAGCAAAAAATTTCAGAATTGCACCTTGCAATGCGGAGAAATTACTGTTTGTGCATTTACAATATTCATTGATTTTTGCCATTGAAAAACGTCCAGAAATGATTGAAGCTACTGACTGAATGAAAGGAGCTGGCATCTCACTCTCTTTGAATCTTCTTTATCATGCTAAGAGGAGCAGGAAAAAGCAAAAAATTTCAGAATTGCACCTTGCAATGCGGAGAAATTACTGTTTGTGCATTTACAATATTCATTGATTTTTGCCATTGAAAAACATCATGTTATTCATATACCAGAAATGTTTGAAGCTACTGACTGAATGAAAGGAGCTGGCATCTCACTCTCTTTGAATCTTCTTTATCATGCTAAGAGGAGCAGGAAAAAGCAAAAAATTTCAGAATTGCACCTTGCAATGCGGAGAAATTACTGTTTGTGCATTTACAATATTCATTGATTTTTGCCATTGAAAAACGTCCAGAAATGATTGAAGCTACTGACTGAATGAAAGGAGCTGGCATCTCACTCTCTTTGAATCTTCTTTATCATGCTAAGAGGAGCAGGAAAAAGCAAAAAATTTCAGAATTGCACCTTGCAATGCGGAGAAATTACTGTTTGTGCATTTACAATATTCATTGATTTTTGCCATTGAAAAACGTCCAGAAATGATTGAAGCTACTGACTGAATGAAAGGAGCTGGCATCTCACTCTCTTTGAATCTTCTTTATCATGCTAAGAGGAGCAGGAAAAAGCAAAAAATTTCAGAATTGCACCTTGCAATGCGGAGAAATTACTGTTTGTGCATTTACAATATTCATTAATTTTTGCCATTGAAAAACATCATGTTATTCATATCCCAGAAATGTTTGAAGCTACTGACTGAATGAAAGAAGCTGGCATCTCACTCTCTTTGAATCTTCTTTATCATGCTAAGAGGAGCAGGAAAAAGCAAAAAATTTCAGAATTGCACCTTGCAATGCGGAGAAATTACTGTTTGTGCATTTACAATATTCATTGATTTTTGCCATTGAAAAACGTCCAGAAATGATTGAAGCTACTGACTGAATGAAAGGAGCTGGCATCTCACTCTCTTTGAATCTTCTTTATCATGCTAAGAGGAGCAGGAAAAAGCAAAAAATTTCAGAATTGCACCTTGCAATGCGGAGAAATTACTGTTTGTGCATTTACAATATTCATTGATTTTTGCCATTGAAAAACATCATGTTATTCATATACCAGAAATGTTTGAAGCTACTGACTGAATGAAAGGAGCTGGCATCTCACTCTCTTTGAATCTTCTTTATCATGCTAAGAGGAGCAGGAAAAAGCAAAAAATTTCAGAATTGCACCTTGCAATGCAGAGAAATTACTGTTTGTGCATTTACAATATTCATTGATTTTTGCCATTGAAAAACGTCCAGAAATGATTGAAGCTACTGACTGAATGAAAGGAGCTGGCATCTCACTCTCTTTGAATCTTTATCATGCTAAGAGGAGCAGGAAAATGCAAGAAATTTCAGAATTGCACCTTGCAATGCGGAGAAATTACTGTTTGTGCATTTACAATATTCATTGATTTTTGCCATTGAAAAACATCCAGAAATGATTGAAGCTACTGACTGAATGAAAGGAGCTGGCATCTCACTCTCTTTGAATCTTCTTTATCATGCTAAGAGGAGCAGGAAAAAGCCAAAAATTTCAGAATTGCACCTTGCAATGCGGAGAAATTACTGTTTGTGCATTTACAATATTCATTGATTTTTGCCATTGAAAAACATCATGTTATTCATATACCAGAAATGATTGAAGCTACTGACTGAATGAAAGGAGCTGGCATCTCACTCTCTTTGAATCTTCTTTATCATGCAAAGAGGAGCAGGAAAAAGCAAAAAATTTCAGAATTGCACCTTGCAATGCGGAGAAATTACTGTTTGTGCATTTACAATATTCATTGATTTTTGCCATTGAAAAACGTCCAGAAATGATTGAAGCTACTGACTGAATGAAAGGAGCTGACATCTCACTCTCTTTGAATCTTCTTTATCATGCTAAGAGGAGCAGGAAAAAGCAAAAAATTTCAGAATTGCACCTTGCAATGCGGAGAAATTACTGTTTGTGCATTTACAATATTCATTGATTTTTGCCATTGAAAAACGTCCAGAAATGATTGAAGCAACTGACTGAATGAAAGGAGCTGGCATCTCACTCTCTTTGAATCTTCTTTATCATGCTAAGAGGAGCAGGAAAAAGCAAAAAATTTCAGAATTGCACCTTGCAATGCGGAGAAATTACTGTTTGTGCATTTACAATATTCATTGATTTTTGCCATTGAAAAACGTCCAGAAATAATTAAAGCTACTGACTGAATGAAAGGAGCTGGCATCTCACTCTCTTTGAATCTTCTTTATCATGCTAAGAGGAGCAGGAAAAAGCAAAAAATTTCAGAATTGCAACTTGCAATGCGGAGAAATTACTGTTTGTGCATTTACAATATTCATTGATTTTTGCCATTGAAAAACATCATGTTATTCATATACCAGAAATGTTTGAAGCTACTGACTGAATGAAAGGAGCTGGCATCTCACTCTCTTTGAATCTTCTTTATCATGCTAAGAGGAGCAGGAAAAAGCAAAAAATTTCAGAATTGCACCTTGCAATGCGGAGAAATTACTGTTTGTGCATTTACAATATTCATTGATTTTTGCCATTGAAAAACGTCCAGAAATGATTGAAGCTACTGACTGAATGAAAGGAGCTGGCATCTCACTCTCTTTGAATCTTCTTTATCATGCTAAGAGGAGCAGGAAAAAGCAAAAAATTTCAGAATTGCACCTTGCAATGCGGAGAAATTACTGTTTGTGCTTTTACAATATTCATTGATTTTTGCCATTGAAAAACATCATGTTATTCATATACCAGAAATGTTTGAAGCTACTGACTGAATGAAAGGAGCTGGCATCTCACTCTCTTTGAATCTTCTTTATCATGCTAAGAGGAGCAGGAAAAAGCAAAAAATTTCAGAATTGCACCTTGCAATGCGGAGAAATTACTGTTTGTGCATTTACAATATTCATTGATTTTTGCCATTGAAAAATGTCCAGAAATGATTGAAGCTGCTGACTGAATGAAAGGAGCTGGCATCTCACTCTCTTTGAATCTTCTTTATCATGCTAAGAGGAGCAGGAAAAAGCAAAAAATTTCAGAATTGCACCTTGCAATGCGGAGAAATTACTGTTTGTGCATTTACAATATTCATTGATTTTTGCCATTGAAAAACATCATGTTATTCGTATACCAGAAATGATTGAAGCTACTGACTGAATGAAAGGAGCTGGCATCTCACTCTCTTTGAATCTTCTTTATCATGCTAAGAGGAGCAGGAAAAAGCAAAAAATTTCAGAATTGCACCTTGCAATGCGGAGAAATTACTGTTTGTGCATTTACAATATTCATTGATTTTTGCCATTGAAAAACGTCCAGAAATGATTGAAGCTACTGACTGAATGAAAGGAGCTGGCATCTCACTCTCTTTGAATCTTCTTTATCATGCTAAGAGGAGCAGGAAAAAGCAAAAAATTTCAGAATTGCACCTTGCAATGCGGAGAAATTACTGTTTGTGCATTTACAATATTCATTGATTTTTGCCATTGAAAAACGTCCAGAAATGATTGAAGCTACTGACTGAATGAAAGGAGCTGGCATCTCACTCTCTTTGAATCTTCTTTATCATGCTAAGAGGAGCAGGAAAAAGCAAAAAATTTCAGAATTGCACCTTGCAATGCGGAGAAATTACTGTTTGTGCATTTACAATATTCATTGAATTTTGCCATTGAAAAACATCATGTTATTCATATACCAGAAATGATTGAAGCTACTGACTGAATGAAAGGAGCTGGCATCTCGCTCTCTTTGAATCTTCTTTATCATGCTAAGAGGAGCAGGAAAAAGCAAAAAATTTCAGAATTGCACCTTGCAATGCGGAGAAATTACTGTTTGTGCATTTACAATATTCATTGATTTTTGCCATTGAAAAACGTCCAGAAATGATTGAAGCTACTGACTGAATGAAAGGAGCTGGCATCTCACTCTCTTTGAATCTTCTTTATCATGCTAAGAGGAGCAGGAAAAAGCAAAAAATTTCAGAATTGCACCTTGCAATGTGGAGAAATTACTGTTTGTGCATTTACAATATTCATTGATTTTTGCCATTGAAAAACATCATGTTATTCATATACCAGAAATGATTGAAGCTACTGACTGAATGAAAGGAGCTGGCATCTCACTCTCTTTGAATCTTCTTTATCATGCTGAGGAGCAGGAAAAAGCAAAAAATTTCAGAATTGCACCTTGCAATGCGGAGAAATTACTGTTTGTGCATTTAGAATATTCATTGATTTTTGCCATTGAAAAACGTCCAGAAATGATTGAAGCTACTGACTGAATGAAAGGAGCTGGCATCTCACTCTCTTTGAATCTTCTTTATCATGCTAAGAGGAGCAGGAAAAAGCAAAAAATTTCAGAATTGCACCTTGCAATGCGGAGAAATTACTGTTTGTGCATTTACAATATTCATTAATTTTTGCCATTGAAAAACATCATGTTATTCATATCCCAGAAATGTTTGAAGCTACTGACTGAATGAAAGAAGCTGGCATCTCACTCTCTTTGAATCTTCTTTATCATGCTAAGAGGAGCAGGAAAAAGCAAAAAATTTCAGAATTGCACCTTGCAATGCGGAGAAATTACTGTTTGTGCATTTACAATATTCATTGATTTTTGCCATTGAAAAACGTCCAGAAATGATTGAAGCTACTGACTGAATGAAAGGAGCTGGCATCTCACTCTCTTTGAATCTTCTTTATCATGCTAAGAGGAGCAGGAAAAAGCAAAAAATTTCAGAATTGCACCTTGCAATGCGGAGAAATTACTGTTTGTGCATTTACAATATTCATTGATTTTTGCCATTGAAAAACATCATGTTATTCATATACCAGAAATGTTTGAAGCTACTGACTGAATGAAAGGAGCTGGCATCTCACTCTCTTTGAATCTTCTTTATCATGCTAAGAGGAGCAGGAAAAAGCAAAAAATTTCAGAATTGCACCTTGCAATGCGGAGAAATTACTGTTTGTGCATTTACAATATTCATTGATTTTTGCCATTGAAAAACGTCCAGAAATGATTGAAGCTACTGACTGAATGAAAGGAGCTGGCATCTCACTCTCTTTGAATCTTCTTTATCATGCTAAGAGGAGCAGGAAAAAGCAAAAAATTTCAGAATTGCACCTTGCAATGCGGAGAAATTACTGTTTGTGCATTTACAATATTCATTGATTTTTGCCATTGAAAAACGTCCAGAAATGATTGAAGCTACTGACTGAATGAAAGGAGCTGGCATCTCACTCTCTTTGAATCTTTTTTATCATGCTAAGAGGAGCAGGAAAAAGCAAAAAATTTCAGAATTGCAACTTGCAATGCGGAGAAATTACTGTTTGTGCATTTACAATATTAATTGATTTTTGCCATTGAAAAACATCATGTTATTCATATACCAGAAATGATTGTAGCTACTGACTGAATGAAAGGAGCTGGCATCTCACTCTCTTTGAATCATCTTTATCATGCTAAGAGGAGCAGGAAAAAGCAAAAAATTTCAGAATTGCACCTTGCAATGCGGAGAAATTACTGTTTGTGCATTTACAATATTCATTGATTTTTGCCATTGAAAAACGTCCAGAAATGATTGAAGCTACTGACTGAATGAAAGGAGCTGGCATCTCACTCTCTTTGAATGTTCTTTATCATGCTAAGAGGAGCAGGAAAAAGCAAAAAATTTCAGAATTGCACCTTGCAATGCGGAGAAATTACTGTTTGTGCATTTACAATATTCATTGATTTTTGCCATTGAAAAACGTCCAGAAATGATTGAAGCTACTGACTGAATGAAAGGAGCTGGCATCTCACTCTCTTTGAATCTTCTTTATCATGCTAAGAGGAGCAGGAAAAAGCAAAAAATTTCAGAATTGCACCTTGCAATGCGGAGAAATTACTGTTTGTGCATTTACAATATTCATTAATTTTTGCCATTGAAAAACATCATGTTATTCATATCCCAGAAATGTTTGAAGCTACTGACTGAATGAAAGAAGCTGGCATCTCACTCTCTTTGAATCTTCTTTATCATGCTAAGAGGAGCAGGAAAAAGCAAAAAATTTCAGAATTGCACCTTGCAATGCGGAGAAATTACTGTTTGTGCATTTACAATATTCATTGATTTTTGCCATTGAAAAACGTCCAGAAATGATTGAAGCTACTGACTGAATGAAAGGAGCTGGCATCTCACTCTCTTTGAATCTTCTTTATCATGCTAAGAGGAGCAGGAAAAAGCAAAAAATTTCAGAATTGCACCTTGCAATGCGGAGAAATTACTGTTTGTGCATTTACAATATTCATTGATTTTTGCCATTGAAAAACATCATGTTATTCATATACCAGAAATGTTTGAAGCTACTGACTGAATGAAAGGAGCTGGCATCTCACTCTCTTTGAATCTTCTTTATCATGCTAAGAGGAGCAGGAAAAAGCAAAAAATTTCAGAATTGCACCTTGCAATGCGGAGAAATTACTGTTTGTGCATTTACAATATTCATTGATTTTTGCCATTGAAAAACGTCCAGAAATGATTGAAGCTACTGACTGAATGAAAGGAGCTGGCATCTCACTCTCTTTGAATCTTCTTTATCATGCTAAGAGGAGCAGGAAAATGCAAGAAATTTCAGAATTGCACCTTGCAATGCGGAGAAATTACTGTTTGTGCATTTACAATATTCATTGATTTTTGCCATTGAAAAACATCCAGAAATGATTGAAGCTACTGACTGAATGAAAGGAGCTGGCATCTCACTCTCTTTGAATCTTCTTTATCATGCTAAGAGGAGCAGGAAAAAGCCAAAAATTTCAGAATTGCACCTTGCAATGCGGAGAAATTACTGTTTGTGCATTTACAATATTCATTGATTTTTGCCATTGAAAAACATCATGTTATTCATATACCAGAAATGATTGAAGCTACTGACTGAATGAAAGGAGCTGGCATCTCACTCTCTTTGAATCTTCTTTATCATGCTAAGAGGAGCAGGAAAATGCAAGAAATTTCAGAATTGCACCTTGCAATGCGGAGAAATTACTGTTTGTGCATTTACAATATTCATTGATTTTTGCCATTGAAAAACATCCAGAAATGATTGAAGCTACTGACTGAATGAAAGGAGCTGGCATCTCACTCTCTTTGAATCTTCTTTATCATGCAAAGAGGAGCAGGAAAAAGCAAAAAATTTCAGAATTGCACCTTGCAATGCGGAGAAATTACTGTTTGTGCATTTACAATATTCATTGATTTTTGCCATTGAAAAACGTCCAGAAATGATTGAAGCTACTGACTGAATGAAAGGAGCTGGCATCTCACTCTCTTTGAATCTTCTTTATCATGCTAAGAGGAGCAGGAAAAAGCAAAAAATTTCAGAATTGCACCTTGCAATGCGGAGAAATTACTGTTTGTGCATTTACAATATTCATTGATTTTTGCCATTGAAAAACGTCCAGAAATGATTGAAGCAACTGACTGAATGAAAGGAGCTGGCATCTCACTCTCTTTGAATCTTCTTTATCATGCTAAGAGGAGCAGGAAAAAGCAAAAAATTTCAGAATTGCACCTTGCAATGCGGAGAAATTACTGTTTGTGCATTTACAATATTCATTGATTTTTGCCATTGAAAAACGTCCAGAAATAATTGAAGCTACTGACTGAATGAAAGGAGCTGGCATCTCACTCTCTTTGAATCTTCTTTATCATGCTAAGAGGAGCAGGAAAAAGCAAAAAATTTCAGAATTGCAACTTGCAATGCGGAGAAATTACTGTTTGTGCATTTACAATATTCATTGATTTTTGCCATTGAAAAACATCATGTTATTCATATACCAGAAATGTTTGAAGCTACTGACTGAATGAAAGGAGCTGGCATCTCACTCTCTTTGAATCTTCTTTATCATGCTAAGAGGAGCAGGAAAAAGCAAAAAATTTCAGAATTGCATCTTGCAATGCGGAGAAATTACTGTTTGTGCATTTACAATATTCATTGATTTTTGCCATTGAAAAATGTCCAGAAATGATTGAAGCTGCTGACTGAATGAAAGGAGCTGGCATCTCACTCTCTTTGAATCTTCTTTATCATGCTAAGAGGAGCAGGAAAAAGCAAAAAATTTCAGAATTGCACCTTGCAATGCGGAGAAATTACTGTTTGTGCATTTACAATATTCATTGATTTTTGCCATTGAAAAACATCATGTTATTCATATACCAGAAATGATTGAAGCTACTGACTGAATGAAAGGAGCTGGCATCTCCCTCTCTTTGAATCTTCTTTATCATGCTAAGAGGAGCAGGAAAAAGCAAAAAATTTCAGAATTGCACCTTGCAATGCGGAGAAATTACTGTTTGTGCATTTACAATATTCATTGATTTTTGCCATTGAAAAACGTCCAGAAATGATTGAAGCTACTGACTGAATGAAAGGAGCTGGCATCTCACTCTCTTTGAATCTTCTTTATCATGCTAAGAGGAGCAGGAAAAAGCAAAAAATTTCAGAATTGCACCTTGCAATGCGGAGAAATTACTGTTTGTGCATTTACAATATTCATTGATTTTTGCCATTGAAAAACGTCCAGAAATGAATGAAGCTACTGACTGAATGAAAGGAGCTGGCATCTCACTCTCTTTGAATCTTCTTTATCATGCTAAGAGGAGCAGGAAAAAGCAAAAAATTTCAGAATTGCACCTTGCAATGCGGATAAATTACTGTTTGTGCATTTACAATATTCATTGATTTTTGCCATTGAAAAACATCATGTTATTCATATACCAGAAATGATTGAAGCTACTGACTGAATGAAAGGAGCTGGCATCTCGCTCTCTTTGAATCTTCTTTATCATGCTAAGACGAGCAGGAAAAAGCAAAAAATTTCAGAATTGCACCTTGCAATGCGGAGAAATTACTGTTTGTGCATTTACAATATTGATTTTTGCCATTGAAAAACGTCCAGAAATGATTGAAGCTACTGACTGAATGAAAGGAGCTGGCATCTCACTCTCTTTGAATCTTCTTTATCATGCTAAGAGGAGCAGGAAAAAGCAAAAAATTTCAGAATTGCACCTTGCAATGTGGAGAAATTACTGTTTGTGCATTTACAATATTCATTGATTTTTGCCATTGAAAAACATCATGTTATTCATATACCAGAAATGATTGAAGCTACTGACTGAATGAAAGGAGCTGGCATCTCACTCTCTTTGAATCTTCTTTATCATGCTAAGAGGAGCAGGAAAAAGCAAAAAATTTCAGAATTGCACCTTGCAATGCGGAGAAATTACTGTTTGTGCATTTACAATATTCATTGATTTTTGCCATTGAAAAACGTCCAGAAATGATTGAAGCTACTGACTGAATGAAAGGAGCTGGCATCTCACTCTCTTTGAATCTTCTTTATCATGCTAAGAGGAGCAGGAAAAAGCAAAAAATTTCAGAATTGCACCTTGCAATGCGGAGAAATTACTGTTTGTGCTTTTACAATATTCATTGATTTTTGCCATTGAAAAACATCATGTTATTCATATACCAGAAATGTTTGAAGCTACTGACTGAATGAAAGGAGCTGGCATCTCACTCTCTTTGAATCTTCTTTATCATGCTAAGAGGAGCAGGAAAAAGCAAAAAATTTCAGAATTGCACCTTGCAATGCGGAGAAATTACTGTTTGTGCATTTACAATATTCATTGATTTTTGCCATTGAAAAACGTCCAGAAATGATTGAAGCTACTGACTGAATGAATGGAGCTGGCATCTCACTCTCTTTGAATCTTCTTTATCATGCTAAGAGGAGCAGGAAAAAGCAAAAAATTTCAGAATTGCACCTTGCAATGCGGAGAAATTACTGTTTGTGCATTTACAATATTCATTGATTTTTGCCATTGAAAAACGTCCAGAAATGATTGAAGCTACTGACTGAATGAAAGGAGCTGGCATCTCACTCTCTTTGAATCTTCTTTATCATGCTAAGAGGAGCAGGAAAAAGCAAAAAATTTCAGAATTGCAACTTGCAATGCGGAGAAATTACTGTTTGTGCATTTACAATATTCATTGATTTTTGCCATTGAAAAACATCATGTTATTCATATACCAGAAATGATTGAAGCTACTGACTGAATGAAAGGAGCTGGCATCTCACTCTCTTTGAATCTTCTTTATCATGCTAAGAGGAGCAGGAAAAAGCAAAAAATTTCAGAATTGCACCTTGCAATGCGGAGAAATTACTGTTTGTGCATTTACAATATTCATTGATTTTTGACATTGAAAAACGTCCAGAAATGATTGAAGCTACTGACTGAATGAAAGGAGCTGGCATCTCACTCTCTTTGAATCTTCTTTATCATGCTAAGAGGAGCAGGAAAAAGCAAAAAATTTCAGAATTGCACCTTGCAATGCGGAGAAATTACTGTTTGTGCTTTTACAATATTCATTGATTTTTGCCATTGAAAAACATCATGTTATTCATATACCAGAAATGTTTGAAGCTACTGACTGAATGAAAGGAGCTGGCATCTCACTCTCTTTGAATCTTCTTTATCATGCTAAGAGGAGCAGGAAAAAGCAAAAAATTTCAGAATTGCACCTTGCAATGCGGAGAAATTACTGTTTGTGCATTTACAATATTCATTGATTTTTGCCATTGAAAAACGTCCAGAAATGATTGAAGCTACTGACTGAATGAAAGGAGCTGGCATCTCACTCTCTTTGAATCTTCTTTATCATGCTAAGAGGAGCAGGAAAAAGCAAAAAATTTCAGAATTGCACCTTGCAATGCGGAGAAATTACTGTTTGTGCATTTACAATATTCATTGATTTTTGCCATTGAAAAACGTCCAGAAATGATTGAAGCTACTGACTGAATGAAAGGAGCTGGCATCTCACTCTCTTTGAATCTTCTTTATCATGCTAAGAGGAGCAGGAAAAAGCAAAAAATTTCAGAATTGCACCTTGCAATGCGGAGAAATTACTGTTTGTGCTTTTACAATATTCATTGATTTTTGCCATTGAAAAACATCATGTTATTCATATACCAGAAATGTTTGAAGCTACTGACTGAATGAAAGGAGCTGGCATCTCACTCTCTTTGAATCTTCTTTATCATGCTAAGAGGAGCAGGAAAAAGCAAAAAATTTCAGAATTGCACCTTGCAATGCGGAGAAATTACTGTTTGTGCATTTACAATATTCATTGATTTTTGCCATTGAAAAACGTCCAGAAATGATTGAAGCTACTGACTGAATGAAAGGAGCTGGCATCTCACTCTCTTTGAATCTTCTTTATCATGCTAAGAGGAGCAGGAAAAAGCAAAAAATTTCAGAATTGCACCTTGCAATGCGGAGAAATTACTGTTTGTGCATTTACAATATTCATTGATTTTTGCCATTGAAAAACGTCCAGAAATGATTGAAGCTACTGACTGAATGAAAGGAGCTGGCATCTCACTCTCTTTGAATCTTCTTTATCATGCTAAGAGGAGCAGGACAAAGCAAAAAATTTCAGAATTGCAACTTGCAATGCGGAGAAATTACTGTTTGTGCATTTACAATATTCATTGATTTTTGCCATTGAAAAACATCATGTTATTCATATACCAGAAATGATTGAAGCTACTGACTGAATGAAAGGAGCTGGCATCTCACTCTCTTTGAATCTTCTTTATCATGCTAAGAGGAGCAGGAAAAAGCAAAAAATTTCAGAATTGCACCTTGCAATGCGGAGAAATTACTGTTTGTGCATTTACAATATTCATTGATTTTTGCCATTGAAAAACGTCCAGAAATGATTGAAGCTACTGACTGAATGAAAGGAGCTGGCATCTCACTCTCTTTGAATCTTCTTTATCATGCTAAGAGGAGCAGGAAAAAGCAAAAAATTTCAGAATTGCACCTTGCAATGCGGAGAAATTACTGTTTGTGCTTTTACAATATTCATTGATTTTTGCCATTGAAAAACATCATGTTATTCATATACCAGAAATGTTTGAAGCTACTGACTGAATGAAAGGAGCTGGCATCTCACTCTCTTTGAATCTTCTTTATCATGCTAAGAGGAGCAGGAAAAAGCAAAAAATTTCAGAATTGCACCTTGCAATGCGGAGAAATTACTGTTTGTGCATTTACAATATTCATTGATTTTTGCCATTGAAAAACGTCCAGAAATGATTGAAGCTACTGACTGAATGAAAGGAGCTGGCATCTCACTCTCTTTGAATCTTCTTTATCATGCTAAGAGGAGCAGGAAAAAGCAAAAAATTTCAGAATTGCACCTTGCAATGCGGAGAAATTACTGTTTGTGCATTTACAATATTCATTGATTTTTGCCATTGAAAAACGTCCAGAAATGATTGAAGCTACTGACTGAATGAAAGGAGCTGGCATCTCACTCTCTTTGAATCTTCTTTATCATGCTAAGAGGAGCAGGAAAAAGCAAAAAATTTCAGAATTGCACCTTGCAATGCGGAGAAATTACTGTTTGTGCATTTACAATATTCATTGATTTTTGCGATTGAAAAACATCATGTTATTCATATACCAGAAATGATTGAAGCTACTGACTGAATGAAAGGAGCTGGCATCTTACTCTCTTTGAATCTTCTTTGTCATGCTAAGAGGAGCAGGAAAAAGCAAAAAATTTCAGAATTGCACCTTGCAATGCGGAGAAATTACTGTTTGTGCATTTACAATATTCATTGATTTTTGCCATTGAAAAACGTCCAGAAATGATTGAAGCTACTGACTGAATGAAAGGAGCTGGCATCTCACTCTCTTTGAATCTTCTTTATCATGCTAAGAGGAGCAGGAAAAAGCAAAAAATTTCAGAATTGCACCTTGCAATGCGGAGAAATTACTGTTTGTGCATTTACAATATTCATTGATTTTTGCCATTGAAAAACGTCCAGAAATGATTGAAGCTACTGACTGAATGAAAGGAGCTGGCATCTCACTCTCTTTGAATCTTCTTTATCA
Organism: Phyllobates terribilis; assembly: GCF_046119375.1. Classification (NCBI taxonomy): domain Eukaryota; kingdom Metazoa; phylum Chordata; class Amphibia; order Anura; family Dendrobatidae; genus Phyllobates; species Phyllobates terribilis. The sequence goes on along the minus strand of NW_027364154.1, from coordinate 259,490 downwards.
TGCTAAGAGGAGCAGGAAAAAGCAAAAAATTTCAGAATTGCACCTTGCAATGCGGAGAAATTACTGTTTGTGCATTTACAATATTCATTGATTTTTGCCATTGAAAAACATCATGTTATTCATATACCAGAAATGTTTGAAGCTACTGACTGAATGAAAGGAGATGGCATCTCACTCTCTTTGAATCTTCTTTATCATGCTAAGAGGAGCAGGAAAAAGCAAAAAATTTCAGAATTGCACCTTGCAATGCGGAGAAATTACTGTTTGTGCATTTACAATATTCATTGATTTTTGCCATTGAAAAACGTCCAGAAATGATTGAAGCTACTGACTGAATGAAAGGAGCTGGCATCTCACTCTCTTTGAATCTTCTTTATCATGCTAAGAGGAGCAGGAAAAAGCAAAAAATTTCAGAATTGCACCTTGCAATGCGGAGAAATTACTGTTTGTGCATTTACAATATTCATTGATTTTTGCCATTGAAAAACGTCCAGAAATGATTGAAGCTACTGACTGAATGAAAGGAGCTGGCATCTCACTCTCTTTGAATCTTCTTTATCATGCTAAGAGGAGCAGGAAAAAGCAAAAAATTTCAGAATTGCACCTTGCAATGCGGAGAAATTACTGTTTGTGCATTTACAATATTCATTGATTTTTGCCATTGAAAAACATCATGTTATTCATATACCAGAAATGTTTGAAGCTACTGACTGAATGAAAGGAGCTGGCATCTCACTCTCTTTGAATCTTCTTTATCATGCTAAGAGGAGCAGGAAAAAGCAAAAAATTTCAGAATTGCACCTTGCAATGCGGAGAAATTACTGTTTGTGCATTTACAATATTCATTGATTTTTGCCATTGAAAAACATCATGTTATTCATATACCAGAAATGTTTGAAGCTACTGACTGAATGAAAGGAGCTGGCATCTCACTCTCTTTGAATCTTCTTTATCATGCTAAGAGGAGCAGGAAAAAGCAAAAAATTTCAGAATTGCACCTTGCAATGTGGAGAAATTACTGTTTGTGCATTTACAATATTCATTGATTTTTACCATTGAAAAACGTCCAGAAATGATTGAAGCTACTGACTGAATGAAAGTAGCTGGCATCTCACTCTCTTTGAATCTTCTTTATCATGCTAAGAGGAGCAGGAAAAAGCAAAAAATTTCAGACTTGCACCTTGCAATGCGGAGAAATTACTGTTTGTGCATTTACAATATTCATTGATTTTTGCCATTGAAAAACATCATGTTATTCATATACCAGAAATGTTTGAAGCTACTGACTGAATGAAAGGAGCTGGCATCTCACTCTCTTTGAATCTTCTTTATCATGCTAAGAGGAGCAGGAAAAAGCAAAAAATTTCAGAATTGCAACTTGCAATGCGGAGAAATTACTGTTTGTGCATTTACAATATTCATTGATTTTTGCCATTGAAAAACATCATGTTATTCATATACCAGAAATGATTGAAGCTACTGACTGAATGAAAGGAGCTGGCATCTCACTCTCTTTGAATCTTCTTTATCATGCTAAGAGGAGCAGGAAAAAGCAAAAAATTTCAGAATTGCACCTTGCAATGCGGAGAAATTACTGTTTGTGCATTTACAATATTCATTGATTTTTGCCATTGAAAAACGTCCAGAAATGATTGAAGCTACTGACTGAATGAAAGGAGCTGGCATCTCACTCTCTTTGAATCTTCTTTATCATGCTAAGAGGAGCAGGAAAAAGCAAAAAATTTCAGAATTGCACCTTGCAATGCGGAGAAATTACTGTTTGTGCATTTACAATATTCATTGATTTTTGCCATTGAAAAACGTCCAGAAATGATTGAAGCTACTGACTGAATGAAAGGAGCTGGCATCTCACTCTCTTTGAATCTTCTTTATCATGCTAAGAGGAGCAGGAAAAAGCAAAAAATTTCAGAATTGCACCTTGCAATGCGGAGAAATTACTCTTTGTGCATTTACAATATTCATTGATTTTTGCCATTGAAAAACATCATGTTATTCATATACCAGAAATGTTTGAAGCTACTGACTGAATGAAAGGAGCTGGCATCTCACTCTCTTTGAATCTTCTTTATCATGCTAAGAGGAGCAGGAAAAAGCAAAAAATTTCAGAATTGCACCTTGCAATGCGGAGAAATTACTGTTTGTGCATTTACAATATTCATTGATTTTTGCCATTGAAAAACATCATGTTATTCATATACCAGAAATGTTTGAAGCTACTGACTGAATGAAAGGAGCTGGCATCTCACTCTCTTTGAATCTTCTTTATCATGCTAAGAGGAGCAGGAAAAAGCAAAAAATTTCAGAATTGCACCTTGCAATGCGGAGAAATTACTGTTTGTGCATTTACAATATTCATTGATTTTTGCCATTGAAAAACGTCCAGAAATGATTGAAGCTACTGACTGAATGAAAGGAGCTGGCATCTCACTCTCTTTGAATCTTCTTTATCATGCTAAGAGGAGCAGGAAAAATCAAAAAATTTCAGAATTGCACCTTGCAATGCGGAGAAATTACTGTTTGTGCATTTACAATATTCAATGATTTTTGCCATTGAAAAACATGTTATTCATATACCAGAAATGTTTGAAGCTACTGACTGAATGAAAGGAGCTGGCACCTCACTCTCTTTGAATCTTCTTTATCATGCTAAGAGGAGCGGGAAAAAGCAAAAAATTTCAGAATTGCACCTTGCAATGCGGAGAAATTACTGTTTGTGCATTTACAATATTCATTGATTTTTGCCATTGAAAAACATCCAGAAATGATTGAAGGTACTGACTGAATGAAAGGAGCTGGCATCTCACTCTCTTTGAATCTTCTTTATCATGCTAAGAGGAGCAGGAAAAAGCAAAAAATTTCAGAATTGCACCTTGCAATGCGGAGAAATTACTGTTTGTGCATTTACAATATTCATTGATTTTTGCCATTGAAAAACGTCCAGAAATGATTGAAGCTACTGACTGAATGAAAGGAGCTGGCATCTCACTCTCTTTGAATCTTCTTTATCATGCTAAGCGGAGCAGGAAAAAGCAAAAAATTTCAGAATTGCACCTTGCAATGCGGAGAAATTACAGTTTGTGCATTTACAATATTCATTGATTTTTGCCATTGAAAACATCCAGAAATGATTGAAGCTACTGACTGAATGAAAGGAGCTGGCATCTCACTCTCTTTGAATCTTCTTTATCATGCTAAGAGGAGCAGGAAAAAGCAAAAAATTTCAGAATTGCACCTTGCAATGCGGAGAAATTACTGTTTGTGCATTTACAATATTCATTGATTTTTGCCATTGAAAAACGTCCAGAAATGATTGAAGCTACTGACTGAATGAAAGGAGCTGGCATCTCACTCTCTTTGAATCTTCTTTATCATGCTAAGAGGAGCAGGAAAAAGCAAAAAATTTCAGAATTGCACCTTGCAATGCGGAGAAATTACTGTTTGTGCATTTACAATATTCATTGATTTTTGCCATTGAAAAACATCATGTTATTCATATACCAGAAATGATAGAAGCTACTGACTGAATGAAAGGAGCTGGCATCTTACTCTCTTTGAATCTTCTTTGTCATGCTAAGAGGAGCAGGAAAAAGCAAAAAATTTCAGAATTGCACCTTGCAATGCGGAGAAATTACTGTTTGTGCATTTACAATATTCATTGATTTTTGCCATTGAAAAACGTCCAGAAATGATTGAAGCTACTGACTGAATGAAAGGAGCTGGCATCTCACTCTCTTTGAATCTTCTTTATCATGCTAAGTGGAGCAGGAAAAAGCAAAAAATTTCAGAATTGCACCTTGCAATGCGGAGAAATTACTGTTTGTGCATTTACAATATTCATTGATTTTTGCCATTGAAAAACATCATGTTATTCATATACCAGAAATGTTTGAAGCTACTGACTGAATGAAAGGAGCTGGCATCTCACTCTCTTTGAATCTTCTTTATCATGCTAAGAGGAGCAGGAAAAAGCAAAAAATTTCAGAATTGCACCTTGCAATGTGGAGAAATTACTGTTTGTGCATTTACAATATTCATTGATTTTTACCATTGAAAAACGTCCAGAAATGATTGAAGCTACTGACTGAATGAAAGTAGCTGGCATCTCACTCTCTTTGAATCTTCTTTATCATGCTAAGAGGAGCAGGAAAAAGCAAAAAATTTCAGAATTGCACCTTGCAATCCAGAGAAATTACTGTTTGTGCATTTACAATATTCATTGATTTTTGCCATTGAAAAACATCATGTTATTCATATACCAGAAATGATTGAAGCTACTGACTGAATGAAAGGAGCTGGCATCTCACTCTCTTTGAATCTTCTTTATCATGCTAAGAGGAGCAGGAAAAAGCAAAAAATTTCAGAATTGCACCTTGCAATGTGGAGAAATTACTGTTTGTGCATTTACAATATTCATTGATTTTTACCATTGAAAAACGTCCAGAAATGATTGAAGCTACTGACTGAATGAAAGTAGCTGGCATCTCACTCTCTTTGAATCTTCTTTATCATGCTAAGAGGAGCAGGAAAAAGCAAAAAATTTCAGACTTGCACCTTGCAATGCGGAGAAATTACTGTTTGTGCATTTACAATATTCATTGATTTTTGCCATTGAAAAACATCATGTTATTCATATACCAGAAATGTTTGAAGCTACTGACTGAATGAAAGGAGCTGGCATCTCACTCTCTTTGAATCTTCTTTATCATGCTAAGAGGAGCAGGAAAAAGCAAAAAATTTCAGAATTGCACCTTGCAATGCGGAGAAATTACTGTTTGTGCATTTACAATATTCATTGATTTTTGCCATTGAAAAACGTCCAGAAATGATTGAAGCTACTGACTGAATGAAAGGAGCTGGCATCTCACTCTCTTTGAATCTTGTTTATCATGCTAAGAGGAGCAGGAAAAAGCAAAAAATTTCAGAATTGCACCTTGCAATGCGGAGAAATTACTGTTTGTGCATTTACAATATTCATTGATTTTTGCCATTGAAAAACGTCCAGAAATGATTGAAGCTACTGACTGAATGAAAGGAGCTGGCATCTCACTCTCTTTGAATCTTCTTTATCATGCTAAGAGGAGCAGGAAAAAGCAAAAAATTTCAGAATTGCACCTTGCAATGCGGAGAAATTACTGTTTGTGCATTTACAATATTCATTGATTTTTGCCATTGAAAAACATCATGTTATTCATATACCAGAAATGATTGAAGCTACTGACTGAATGAAAGGAGCTGGCATCTCACTCTCTTTGAATCTTCTTTATCATGCTAAGAGGAGCAGGAAAAAGCAAAAAATTTCAGAATTGCACCTTGCAATGCGGAGAAATTACTGTTTGTGCATTTACAATATTCATTGATTTTTGCCATTGAAAAACGTCCAGAAATGTTTGAAGCTACTGACTGAATGAAAGGAGCTGGCATCTCACTCTCTTTGAATCTTCTTTATCATGCTAGGATTAGCAGGAAAAAGCAAAAAATTTCAGAATTGCACCTTGCAATGTGGAGATATTACTGTTTGTGCATTTACAATATTCATTGATTTTTGCCATTGAAAAACGTCCAGAAATGTTTGAAGCTACTGACTGAATGAAAGGAGCTGGCATCTCACTCTCTTTGAATCTTCTTTATCATGCTAGGAGTAGCAGGAAAAAGCAAAAAATTTCAGAATTGCACCTTGCAATGTGGAGATATTACTGTTTGTGCATTTACAATATTCATTGATTTTTGCCATTGAAAAACGTCCAGAAATGTTTGAAGCTACTGACTGAATGAAAGGAGCTGGCATCTCACTCTCTTTGAATCTTCTTTATCATGCTAGGATTAGCAGGAAAAAGCAAAAAATTTCAGAATTGCACCTTGCAATGTGGAGATATTACTGTTTGTGCATTTACAATATTCATTGATTTTTGCCATTGAAAAACATCATGTTATTCATATACCAGAAATGTTTGAAGCTACTGACTGAATGAAAGGAGCTGACATCTCACTCTCTTTGAATCTTCATTATCATGCTAGGATTAGCAGGAAAAAGCAAAAAATTTCAGAATTGCACCTTGCAATGTGGAGATATTACTGTTTGTGCATTTACAATATTCATTGATTTTTGCCATTGAAAAACGTCCAGAAATGTTTGAAGCTACTGACTGAATGAAAGGAGCTGGCATCTCACTCTATTTGAATCTTCTTTATCATCCTAGGATTAGCAGGAAAAAGCAAAAAATTTCAGCATTGCACCTTGCAATGTGGAGATATTACTGTTTGTGCATTTACAATATTCATTGATTTTTGCCATTGAAAAACATCCAGAAATGTTTATACCAGAAATGTTTGAAGCTACTGACTGAATGAAAGGAGCTGGCATCTCACTCTCTTTGAATCTTCTTTATCATGCTAAGAGGAGCAGGAAAAAGCAAAAAATTTCAGAATTGCACTTTGCAATGCGGAGAAATTACTGTTTGTGCATTTACAATATTCATTGATTTTTGCCATTGAAAAACGTCCAGAAATGACTGAAGCTACTGACTGAATGAAAGGAGCTGGCATCTCACTCTCTTTGAATCTTCTTTATCATGCTAAGAGGAGCAGGAAAAAGCAAAAAATTTCAGAATTGCATCTTGCAATGCGGAGAAATTACTGTTTGTGCATTTACAATATTCATTGATTTTTGCCATTGAAAAACGTCCAGAAATGATTGAAGCTACTGACTGAAAGAAAGGAGCTGGCATCTCAGTCTCTTTGAATCTTCTTTATCATGCTAAGAGGAGCAGGAAAAAGCAAAAAATTTCAGAATTGCACCTTGCAATGCGGAGAAATTACTGTTTGTGCATTTACAATATTCATTGATTTTTGCCATTGAAAAACATCATGTTATTCATATACCAGAAATGATTGAAGCTACTGACTGAATGAAAGGAGCTGGCATCTCACTCTCTTTGAATCTTCTTTATCATGCTAAGAGGAGCAGGAAAAAGCAAAAAATTTCAGAATTGCACCTTGCAATGCGGAGAAATTACTGTTTGTGCATTTACAATATTCATTGATTTTTGCCATTGAAAAACATCCAGAAATGATTGAAGCTACTGACTGAATGAAAGGAGCTGGCATCTCACTCTCTTTGAATCTTCTTTATCATGCTAAGAGGAGCAGGAAAAAGCAAAAAATTTCAGAATTGCACCTTGCAATGCGGAGAAATTACTGTTTGTGCATTTACAATATTCATTGATTTTTGCCATTGAAAAACGTCCAGAAATGATTGAAGCTACTGACTGAATGAAAGGAGCTGGCATCTCACTCTCTTTGAATCTTCTTTATCATGCTAGGATTAGCAGGAAAAAGCAAAAAATTTCAGAATTGCACCTTGCAATGTGGAGATATTACTGTTTGTGCATTTACAATATTCATTGAATTTTGCCATTGAAAAACGTCCAGAAATGTTTGAAGCTACTGACTGAATGAAAGGAGCTGGCATCTCACTCTATTTGAATCTTCTTTATCATGCTAGGATTAGCAGGAAAAAGCAAAAAATTTCAGAATTGCACCTTGCAATGTGGAGATATTACTGTTTGTGCATTTACAATATTCATTGATTTTTGCCATTGAAAAACGTCCAGAAATGTTTATACCAGAAATGTTTGAAGCTACTGACTGAATGAAAGGAGCTGGCATCTCACTCTATTTGAATCTTCTTTATCATGCTAAGAGGAGCAGGAAAAAGCAAAAAATTTCAGAATTGCACCTTGCAATGCGGAGAAATTACTTTTTGTGCATTTACAATATTCATTGATTTTTGCCATTGAAAAACGTCCAGAAATGACTGAAGCTACTGACTGAATGAAAGGAGCTGGCATCTCACTCTCTTTGAATCTTCTTTACCATGCTAAGAGGAGCAGGAAAAAGCAAAAAAATTCAGAATTGCACCTTGCAATGCGGAGAAATTACTGTTTGTGCATTTACAATATTCATTGATTTTTGCCATTGAAAAACGTCCAGAAATGATTGAAGCTACTGACTGAATGAAAGGAGCTGGCATCTCACTCTCTTTGAATCTTCTTTATCATGCTAGGAGTAGCAGGAAAAAGCAAAAAATTTCAGAATTGCACCTTGCAATGTGGAGATATTACTGTTTGTGCATTTACAATATTCATTGATTTTTGCCATTGAAAAACGTCCAGAAATGTTTGAAGCTACTGACTGAATGAAAGGAGCTGGCATCTCACTCTCTTTGAATCTTCTTTATCATGCTAGGATTAGCAGGAAAAAGCAAAAAATTTCAGAATTGCACCTTGCAATGTGGAGTTATTACTGTTTGTGCATTTACAATATTCATTGATTTTTGCCATTGAAAAACATCATGTTATTCATATACCAGAAATGTTTGAAGCTACTGACTGAATGAAAGGAGCTGACATCTCACTCTCTTTGAATCTTCTTTATCATGCTAGGATTAGCAGGAAAAAGCAAAAAATTTCAGAATTGCACCTTGCAATGTGGAGATATTACTGTTTGTGCATTTACAATATTCATTGATTTTTGCCAATGAAAAACGTCCAGAAATGTTTGAAGCTACTGACTGAATGAAAGGAGCTGGCATCTCACTCTATTTGAATCTTCTTTATCATGCTAGGATTAGCAGGAAAAAGCAAAAAATTTCAGCATTGCACCTTGCAATGTGGAGATATTACTGTTTGTGCATTTACAATATTCATTGATTTTTGCCATTGAAAAACGTCCAGAAATGTTTATACCAGAAATGTTTGAAGCTACTGACTGAAAGAAAGGAGCTGGCATCTCACTCTCTTTGAATCTTCTTTATCATGCTAAGAGGAGCAGGAAAACGCAAAAAATTTCAGAATTGCACCTTGCAATGCGGAGAAATTACTGTTTGTGCATTTACAATATTCATTGATTTTTGCCATTGAAAAACGTCCAGAAATGACTGAAGCTACTGACTGAATGAAAGGAGCTGGCATCTCACTCTCTTTGAATCTTCTTTATCATGCTAAGAGGAGCAGGAAAAACCAAAAAATTTCAGAATTGCATCTTGCAATGCGGAGAAATTACTGTTTGTGCATTTACAATATTCATTGATTTTTGCCATTGAAAAACGTCCAGAAATGATTGAAGCTACTGACTGAATGAAAGGAGCTGGCATCTCACTCTCTTTGAATCTTCTTTATCATGCTAAGAGGAGCAGGAAAAAGCAAAAAATTTCAGAATTGCACCTTGCAATGCGGAGAAATTACTGTTTGTGCATTTACAATATTCATTGATTTTTGCCATTGAAAAACATCATGTTATTCATATACCAGAAATGATTGAAGCTACTGACTGAATGAAAGGAGCTGGCATCTCACTCTCTTTGAATCTTCTTTATCATGCTAAGAGGAGCAGGAAAAAGCAAAAAATTTCAGAATTGCACCTTGCAATGCGGAGAAATTACTGTTTGTGCATTTACAATATTCATTGATTTTTGCCATTGAAAAACGTCCAGAAATGATTGAAGCTACTGACTGAATGAAAGGAGCTGGCATCTCACTCTCTTTGAATCTTCTTTATCATGCTAAGAGGAGCAGGAAAAAGCAAAAAATTTCAGAATTGCACCTGGCAATGTGGAGATATTACTGTTTGTGCATTTACAATATTCATTGAATTTTGCCATTGAAAAACGTCCAGAAATGTTTGAAGCTACTGACTGAATGAAAGGAGCTGGCATCTCACTCTATTTGAATCTTCTTTATCATGCTAGGATTAGCAGGAAAAAGCAAAAAATTTCAGAATTGCACCTTGCAATGTGGAGATATTACTGTTTGTGCATTTACAATATTCATTGATTTTTGCCATTGAAAAACGTCCAGAAATGTTTATACCAGAAATGTTTGAAGCTACTGACTGAATGAAAGGAGCTGGCATCTCACTCTCTTTGAATCTTCTTTATCATGCTAAGAGGAGCAGGAAAAAGCAAAAAATTTCAGAATTGCACCTTGCAATGCGGAGAAATTACTGTTTGTGCATTTACAATATTCATTGATTTTTGCCATTGAAAAACGTCCAGAAATGACTGAAGCTACTGACTGAATGAAAGGAGCTGGCATCTCACTCTCTTTGAATCTTCTTTATCATGCTAAGAGGAGCAGGAAAAAGCAAAAAATTTCAGAATTGCACCTTGCAATGCGGAGAAATTACAGTTTGTGCATTTACAATATTCATTGATTTTTGCCATTGAAAAACGTCCAGAAATGATTGAAGCTACTGACTGAATGAAAGGAGCTGGCATCTCACTCTCTTTGAATCTTCTTTATCATGCTAAGAGGAGCAGGAAAAAGCAAAAAATTTCAGAATTGCACCTTGCAATGCGGAGAAATTACTGTTTGTGCATTTACAATATTCATTGATTTTTGCCATTGAAAAACATCATGTTATTCATATACCAGAAATGATTGAAGCTACTGACTGAATGAAAGGAGCTGGCATCTCACTCTCTTTGAATCTTCTTTATCATGCTAAGAGGAGCAGGAAAAAGCAAAAAATTTCAGAATTGCACCTTGCAATGCGGAGAAATTACTGTTTGTGCATTTACAATATTCATTGATTTTTGCCATTGAAAAACGTCCAGAAATGATTGAAGCTACTGACTGAATGAAAGGAGCTGGCATCTCACTCTCTTTGAATCTTCTTTATCATGCTAAGAGGAGCAGGAAAAAGCAAAAAATTTCAGAATTGCATCTTGCAATGCGGAGAAATTACTGTTTGTGCATTTACAATATTCATTGATTTTTGCCATTGAAAAACGTCCAGAAATTATTGAAGCTACTGACTGAATGAAAGGAGCTGGCATCTCACTCTCTTTGAATCTTCTTTATCATGCTAAGAGGAGCAGGAAAAAGCAAAAAATTTCAGAATTGCACCTTGCAATGCGGAGAAATTACTGTTTGTGCATTTACAATATTCATTGATTTTTGCCATTGAAAAACGTCCAGAAATGATTGAAGCTACTGACTGAATGAAAGGAGCTGGAATCTCACTCTCTTTGAATCTTCTTTATCATGCTAAGAGGAGCAGGAAAAAGCAAAAAATTTCAGAATTGCAACTTGCAATGCGGAGAAATTACTGTTTGTGCATTTACAATATTCATTGATTTTTGCCATTGAAAAACATCATGTTATTCATATACCAGAAATGATTGAAGCTACTGACTGAATGAAAGGAGCTGGCATCTCACTCTCTTTGAATCTTCTTTATCATGCTAAGAGGAGCAGGAAAAAGCAAAAAATTTCAGAATTGCACCTTGCAATGCGGAGAAATTACTGTTTGTGCATTTACAATATTCATTGATTTTTGCCATTGAAAAACGTCCAGAAATGATAGAAGCTACTGACTGAATGAAAGGAGCTGGCATCTCACTCTCTTTGAATCTTCTTTATCATGCTAAGAGGAGCAGGAAAAAGCAAAAAATTTCAGAATTGCACCTTGCAATGCGGAGAAATTACTGTTTGTGCATTTACAATATTCATTGATTTTTGCCATTGAAAAACATCATGTTATTCATATACCAGAAATGATTGAAGCTACTGACTGAATGAAAGGAGCTGGCATCTCACTCTCTTTGAATCTTCTTTATCATGCTAAGAGGAGCAGGAAAAAGCAAAAAATTTCAGAATTGCACCTTGCAATGCGGAGAAATTACTGTTTGTGCATTTACAATATTCATTGATTTTTGCCATTGAAAAACGTCCAGAAATGACTGAAGCTACTGACTGAATGAAAGGAGCTGGCATCTCACTCTCTTTGAATCTTCTTTATCATGCTAAGAGGAGCAGGAAAAAGCAAAAAATTTCAGAATTGCACCTTGCAATGCGGAGAAATTACAGTTTGTGCATTTACAATATTCATTGATTTTTGCCATTGAAAAACGTCCAGAAATGATTGAAGCTACTGACTGAATGAAAGGAGCTGGCATCTCACTCTCTTTGAATCTTCTTTATCATGCTAAGAGGAGCAGGAAAAAGCAAAAAATTTCAGAATTGCACCTTGCAATGCGGAGAAATTACTGTTTGTGCATTTACAATATTCATTGATTTTTGCCATTGAAAAACATCATGTTATTCATATACCAGAAATGATTGAAGCTACTGACTGAATGAAAGGAGCTGGCATCTCACTCTCTTTGAATCTTCTTTATCATGCTAAGAGGAGCAGGAAAAAGCAAAAAATTTCAGAATTGCACCTTGCAATGCGGAGAAATTACTGTTTGTGCATTTACAATATTCATTGATTTTTGCCATTGAAAAACGTCCAGAAATGATTGAAGCTACTGACTGAATGAAAGGAGCTGGCATCTCACTCTCTTTGAATCTTCTTTATCATGCTAAGAGGAGCAGGAAAAAGCAAAAAATTTCAGAATTGCATCTTGCAATGCGGAGAAATTACTGTTTGTGCATTTACAATATTCATTGATTTTTGCCATTGAAAAACGTCCAGAAATGATTGAAGCTACTGACTGAATGAAAGGAGCTGGCATCTCACTCTCTTTGAATCTTCTTTATCATGCTAAGAGGAGCAGGAAAAAGCAAAAAATTTCAGAATTGCACCTTGCAATGCGGAGAAATTACTGTTTTTGCATTTACAATATTCATTGATTTTTGCCATTGAAAAACGTCCAGAAATGATTGAAGCTACTGACTGAATGAAAGGAGCTGGAATCTCACTCTCTTTGAATCTTCTTTATCATGCTAAGAGGAGCAGGAAAAAGCAAAAAATTTCAGAATTGCAACTTGCAATGCGGAGAAATTACTGTTTGTGCATTTACAATATTCATTGATTTTTGCCATTGAAAAACATCATGTTATTCATATACCAGAAATGATTGAAGCTACTGACTGAATGAAAGGAGCTGGCATCTCACTCTCTTTGAATCTTCTTTATCATGCTAAGAGGAGCAGGAAAAAGCAAAAAATTTCAGAATTGCACCTTGCAATGCGGAGAAATTACTGTTTGTGCATTTACAATATTCATTGATTTTTGCCATTGAAAAACGTCCAGAAATGATTGAAGCTACTGACTGAATGAAAGGAGCTGGCATCTCACTCTATTTGAATCTTCTTTATCATGCTAAGAGGAGCAGGAAAAAGCAAAAAATTTCAGAATTGCACCTTGCAATGCGGAGAAATTACTCTTTGTGCATTTACAATATTCATTGATTTTTGCCATTGAAAAACATCATGTTATTCATATACCAGAAATGTTTGAAGCTACTGACTGAATGAAAGGAGCTGGCATCTCACTCTCTTTGAATCTTCTTTATCATGCTAAGAGGAGCAGGAAAAAGCAAAAAATTTCAGAATTGCACCTTGCAATGCGGAGAAATTACTGTTTGTGCATTTACAATATTCATTGATTTTTGCCATTGAAAAACATCATGTTATTCATATACCAGAAATGTTTGAAGCTACTGACTGAATGAAAGGAGCTGGCATCTCACTCTCTTTGAATCTTCTTTATCATGCTAAGAGGAGCAGGAAAAAGCAAAAAATTTCAGAATTGCACCTTGCAATGTGGAGAAATTACTGTTTGTGCATTTACAATATTCATTGATTTTTAGGATTGAAAAACGTCCAGAAATGATTGAAGCTACTGACTGAATGAAAGTAGCTGGCATCTCACTCTCTTTGAATCTTCTTTATCATGCTAAGAGGAGCAGGAAAAAGCAAAAAATTTCAGACTTGCACCTTGCAATGCGGAGAAATTACTGTTTGTGCATTTACAATATTCATTGATTTTTGCCATTGAAAAACATCATGTTATTCATATACCAGAAATGTTTGAAGCTACTGACTGAATGAAAGGAGCTGGCATCTCACTCTCTTTGAATCTTCTTTATCATGCTAAGAGGAGCAGGAAAAAGCAAAAAATTTCAGAATTGCAACTTGCAATGCGGAGAAATTACTGTTTGTGCATTTACAATATTCATTGATTTTTGCCATTGAAAAACATCATGTTATTCATATACCAGAAATGATTGAAGCTACTGACTGAATGAAAGGAGCTGGCATCTCACTCTCTTTGAATCTTCTTTATCATGCTAAGAGGAGCAGGAAAAAGCAAAAAATTTCAGAATTGCACCTTGCAATGCGGAGAAATTACTGTTTGTGCATTTACAATATTCATTGATTTTTGCCATTGAAAAACGTCCAGAAATGATTGAAGCTACTGACTGAATGAAAGGAGCTGGCATCTCACTCTCTTTGAATCTTCTTTATCATGCTAAGAGGAGCAGGAAAAAGCAAAAAATTTCAGAATTGCATCTTGCAATGCGGAGAAATTACTGTTTGTGCATTTACAATATTCATTGATTTTTGCCATTGAAAAACGTCCAGAAATGATTGAAGCTACTGACTGAATGAAAGGAGCTGGCATCTCACTCTCTTTGAATCTTCTTTATCATGCTAAGAGGAGCAGGAAAAAGCAAAAAATTTCAGAATTGCACCTTGCAATGCGGAGAAATTACTGTTTGTGCATTTACAATATTCATTGATTTTTGCCATTGAAAAACGTCCAGAAATGATTGAAGCTACTGACTGAATGAAAGGAGCTGGAATCTCACTCTCTTTGAATCTTCTTTATCATGCTAAGAGGAGCAGGAAAAAGCAAAAAATTTCAGAATTGCAACTTGCAATGCGGAGAAATTACTGTTTGTGCATTTACAATATTCATTGATTTTTGCCATTGAAAAACATCATGTTATTCATATACCAGAAATGATTGAAGCTACTGACTGAATGAAAGGAGCTGGCATCTCACTCTCTTTGAATCTTCTTTATCATGCTAAGAGGAGCAGGAAAAAGCAAAAAATTTCAGAATTGCACCTTGCAATGCGGAGAAATTACTGTTTGTGCATTTACAATATTCATTGATTTTTGCCATTGAAAAACGTCCAGAAATGATTGAAGCTACTGACTGAATGAAAGGAGCTGGCATCTCACTCTCTTTGAATCTTCTTTATCATGCTAAGAGGAGCAGGAAAAAGCAAAAAATTTCAGAATTGCACCTTGCAATGCGGAGAAATTACTGTTTGTGCATTTACAATATTCATTGATTTTTGCCATTGAAAAACGTCCAGAAATGATTGAAGCTACTGACTGAATGAAAGGAGCTGGCATCTCACTCTCTTTGAATCTTCTTTATCATGCTAAGAGGAGCAGGAAAAAGCAAAAAATTTCAGAATTGCACCTTGCAATGCGGAGAAATTACTGTTTGTGCATTTACAATATTCATTAATTTTTGCCATTGAAAAACATCATGTTATTCATATCCCAGAAATGTTTGAAGCTACTGACTGAATGAAAGAAGCTGGCATCTCACTCTCTTTGAATCTTCTTTATCATGCTAAGAGGAGCAGGAAAAAGCAAAAAATTTCAGAATTGCACCTTGCAATGCGGAGAAATTACTGTTTGTGCATTTACAATATTCATTGATTTTTGCCATTGAAAAACGTCCAGAAATGATTGAAGCTACTGACTGAATGAAAGGAGCTGGCATCTCACTCTCTTTGAATCTTCTTTATCATGCTAAGAGGAGCAGGAAAAAGCAAAAAATTTCTGAATTGCACCTTGCAATGCGGAGAAATTACTGTTTGTGCATTTACAATATTCATTGATTTTTGCCATTGAAAAACATCATGTTATTCATATACCAGAAATGTTTGAAGCTACTGACTGAATGAAAGGAGCTGGCATCTCACTCTCTTTGAATCTTCTTTATCATGCTAAGAGGAGCAGGAAAAAGCAAAAAATTTCAGAATTGCACCTTGCAATGCGGAGAAATTACTGTTTGTGCATTTACAATATTCATTGATTTTTGCCATTGAAAAACGTCCAGAAATGATTGAAGCTACTGACTGAATGAAAGGAGCTGGCATCTCATTCTCTTTGAATCTTCTTTATCATGCTAAGAGGAGCAGGAAAATGCAAGAAATTTCAGAATTGCACCTTGCAATGCGGAGAAATTACTGTTTGTGCATTTACAATATTCATTGATTTTTGCCATTGAAAAACATCCAGAAATGATTGAAGCTACTGACTGAATGAAAGGAGCTGGCATCTCACTCTCTTTGAATCTTCTTTATCATGCTAAGAGGAGCAGGAAAAAGCAAAAAATTTCAGAATTGCACCTTGCAATGCGGAGAAATTACTGTTTGTGCATTTACAATATTCATTGATTTTTGCCATTGAAAAACATCATGTTATTCATATACCAGAAATGATTGAAGCTACTGACTGAATGAAAGGAGCTGGCATCTCACTCTCTTTGAATCTTCTTTATCATGCTGAGGAGCAGGAAAAAGCAAAAAATTTCAGAATTGCACCTTGCAATGCGGAGAAATTACTGTTTGTGCATTTACAATATTGATTGATTTTTGCATTGAAAAACGTCCAGAAATGACTGAAGCTACTGACTGAATGAAAGGAGCTGGCATCTCACTCTCTTTGAATCTTCTTTATCATGCTAAGAGGAGCAGGAAAAAGCAAAAAATTTCAGAATTGCATCTTGCAATGCGGAGAAATTACTGTTTGTGCATTTACAATATTCATTGATTTTTGCCATTGAAAAACGTCCAGAAATGATTGAAGCTACTGACTGAATGAAAGGAGCTGGCATCTCACTCTCTTTGAATCTTCTTTACCATGCTAAGAGGAGCAGGAAAAAGCAAAAAATTTCAGAATTGCACCTTGCAATGCGGAGAAATTACTGTTTGTGCATTTACAATATTCATTGATTTTTGCCATTGAAAAACATCATGTTATTCATATACCAGAAATGATTGAAGCTACTGACTGAATGAAAGGAGCTGGCATCTCACTCTCTTTGAATCTTCTTTATCATGCTAAGAGGAGCAGGAAAAAGCAAAAAATTTCAGAATTGCACCTTGCAATGCGGAGAAATTACTGTTTGTGCATTTACAATATTCATTGATTTTTGCCATTGAAAAACGTCCAGAAATGATTGAAGCTACTGACTGAATGAAAGGAGCTGGCATCTCACTCTCTTTGAATCTTCTTTATCATGCTAAGAGGAGCAGGAAAAAGCAAAAAATTTCAGAATTGCACCTTGCAATGCGGAGAAATTACTGTTTGTGCATTTACAATATTCATTGATTTTTGCCATTGAAAAACGTCCAGAAATGATTGAAGCTACTGACTGAATGAAAGGAGCTGGAATCTCACTCTCTTTGAATCATCTTTATCATGCTAGGATTAGCAGGAAAAAGCAAAAAATTTCAGAATTGCACCTGGCAATGTGGAGATATTACTGTTTGTGCATTTACAATATTCATTGAATTTTGCCATTGAAAAACGTCCAGAAATGTTTGAAGCTACTGACTGAATGAAAGGAGCTGGCATCTCACTCTATTTGAATCTTCTTTATCATGCTAGGATTAGCAGGAAAAAGCAAAAAATTTCAGAATTGCACCTTGCAATGTGGAGATATTACTGTTTGTGCATTTACAATATTCATTGATTTTTGCCATTGAAAAACGTCCAGAAATGTTTGTACCAGAAATGTTTGAAGCTACTGACTGAATGAAAGGAGCTGGCATCTCACTCTCTTTGAATCTTCTTTATCATGCTAAGAGGAGCAGGAAAAAGCAAAAAATTTCAGAATTGCACCTTGCAATGCGGAGAAATTACTGTTTGTGCATTTACAATATTCATTGATTTTTGCCATTGAAAAACGTCCAGAAATGATTGAAGCTACTGACTGAATGAAAGGAGCTGGCATCTCACTCTCTTTGAATCTTCTTTATCATGCTAAGAGGAGCAGGAAAAAAGCAAAAAATTTCAGAATTGCACCTTGCAATGCGGAGAAATTACTGTTTGTGCATTTACAATATTCATTGATTTTTGCCATTGAAAAACGTCCAGAAATGATTGAAGCTACTGACTGAATGAAAGGAGCTGGCATCTCACTCTCTTTGAATCTTCTTTATCATGCTAAGAGGAGCAGGAAAAAGCAAAAAATTTCAGAATTGCACCTTGCAATGCGGAGAAATTACTGTTTGTGCATTTACAATATTCATTGATTTTTGCCATTGAAAAACGTCCAGAAATGATTGAAGCTACTGACTGAATGAAAGGAGCTGGCATCTCACTCTCTTTGAATCATCTTTATCATGCTAGGATTAGCAGGAAAAAGCAAAAAATTTCAGAATTGCACCTGGCAATGTGGAGATATTACTGTTTGTGCATTTACAATATTCATTGAATTTTGCCATTGAAAAACGTCCAGAAATGTTTGAAGCTACTGACTGAATGAAAGGAGCTGGCATCTCACTCTATTTGAATCTTCTTTATCATGCTAGGATTAGCAGGAAAAAGCAAAAAATTTCAGAATTGCACCTTGCAATGTGGAGATATTACTGTTTGTGCATTTACAATATTCATTGATTTTTGCCATTGAAAAACGTCCAGAAATGTTTATACCAGAAATGTTTGAAGCTACTGACTGAATGAAAGGAGCTGGCATCTCACTCTCTTTGAATCTTCTTTATCATGCTAAGAGGAGCAGGAAAAAGCAAAAAATTTCAGAATTGCACCTTGCAATGCGGAGAAATTACTGTTTGTGCATTTACAATATTCATTGATTTTTGCCATTGAAAAACGTCCAGAAATGATTGAAGCTACTGACTGAATGAAAGGAGCTGGCATCTCACTCTCTTTGAATCTTCTTTATCATGCTAAGAGGAGCAGGAAAAAGCAAAAAATTTCAGAATTGCACCTTGCAATGCGGAGAAATTACTGTTTGTGCATTTACAATATTCATTGATTTTTGCCATTGAAAAACGTCCAGAAATGATTGAAGCTACTGACTGAATGAAAGGAGCTGGCATCTCACTCTCTTTGAATCTTCTTTATCATGCTAAGAGGAGCAGGAAAAAGCAAAAAATTTCAGAATTGCACCTTGCAATGCGGAGAAATTACTGTTTGTGCATTTACAATATTCATTGATTTTTGCCATTGAAAAACATCATGTTATTCATATACCAGAAATGATTGAAGCTACTGACTGAATGAAAGGAGCTGGCATCTCACTCTCTTTGAATCTTCTTTATCATGCTGAGGAGCAGGAAAAAGCAAAAAATTTCAGAATTGCACCTTGCAATGCGGAGAAATTACTGTTTGTGCATTTACAATATTCATTGATTTTTGCATTGAAAAACGTCCAGAAATGACTGAAGCTACTGACTGAATGAAAGGAGCTGGCATCTCACTCTCTTTGAATCTTCTTTATCATGCTAAGAGGAGCAGGAAAAAGCAAAAAATTTCAGAATTGCATCTTGCAATGCGGAGAAATTACTGTTTGTGCATTTACAATATTCATTGATTTTTGCCATTGAAAAACGTCCAGAAATGATTGAAGCTACTGACTGAATGAAAGGAGCTGGCATCTCACTCTCTTTGAATCTTCTTTATCATGCTAAGAGGAGCAGGAAAAAGCAAAAAATTTCAGAATTGCACCTTGCAATGCGGAGAAATTACTGTTTGTGCATTTACAATATTCATTGATTTTTGCCATTGAAAAACATCATGTTATTCATATACCAGAAATGATTGAAGCTACTGACTGAATGAAAGGAGCTGGCATCTCACTCTCTTTGAATCTTCTTTATCATGCTAAGAGGAGCAGGAAAAAGCAAAAAATTTCAGAATTGCACCTTGCAATGCGGAGAAATTACTGTTTGTGCATTTACAATATTCATTGATTTTTGCCATTGAAAAACGTCCAGAAATGATTGAAGCTACTGACTGAATGAAAGGAGCTGGCATCTCACTCTCTTTGAATCTTCTTTATCATGCTAAGAGGAGCAGGTAAAAGCAAAAAATTTCAGAATTGCACCTTGCAATGCGGAGAAATTACTGTTTGTGCATTTACAATATTCATTGATTTTTGCCATTGAAAAACGTCCAGAAATGATTGAAGCTACTGACTGAATGAAAGGAGCTGGCATCTCACTCTCTTTGAATCATCTTTATCATGCTAGGATTAGCAGGAAAAAGCAAAAAATTTCAGAATTGCACCTGGCAATGTGGAGATATTACTGTTTGTGCATTTACAATATTCATTGAATTTTGCCATTGAAAAACGTCCAGAAATGTTTGAAGCTACTGACTGAATGAAAGGAGCTGGCATCTCACTCTATTTGAATCTTCTTTATCATGCTAGGATTAGCAGGAAAAAGCAAAAAATTTCAGAATTGCACCTTGCAATGTGGAGATATTACTGTTTGTGCATTTACAATATTCATTGATTTTTGCCATTTAAAAACGTCCAGAAATGTTTATACCAGAAATGTTTGAAGCTACTGACTGAATGAAAGGAGCTGGCATCTCACTCTCTTTGAATCTTCTTTATCATGCTAAGAGGAGCAGGAAAAAGCAAAAAATTTCAGAATTGCACCTTGCAATGCGGAGAAATTACTGTTTGTGCATTTACAATATTCATTGATTATTGCCATTGAAAAACGTCCAGAAATGACTGAAGCTACTGACTGAATGAAAGGAGCTGGCATCTCACTCTCTTTGAATCTTCTTTATCATGCTAAGAGGAGCAGGAAAAAGCAAAAAATTTCAGAATTGCACCTTGCAATGCGGAGAAATTACTGTTTGTGCATTTACAATATTCATTGATTTTTGCCATTGAAAAACGTCCAGAAATGATTGAAGCTACTGACTGAATGAAAGGAGCTGGCATCTCACTCTCTTTGAATCTTCTTTATCATGCTAAGAGGAGCAGGAAAAAGCAAAAAATTTCAGAATTGCACCTTGCAATGCGGAGAAATTACTGTTTGTGCATTTACAATATTCATTGATTTTTGCCATTGAAAAACATCATGTTATTCATATACCAGAAATGATTGAAGCTACTGACTGAATGAAAGGAGCTGGCATCTC
Organism: Phyllobates terribilis; assembly: GCF_046119375.1. Classification (NCBI taxonomy): domain Eukaryota; kingdom Metazoa; phylum Chordata; class Amphibia; order Anura; family Dendrobatidae; genus Phyllobates; species Phyllobates terribilis. Next base: position 238,524 of record NW_027364154.1, on the reverse strand, counting down.
ACTCTCTTTGAATCTTCTTTATCATGCTAAGAGGAGCAGGAAAAAGCAAAAAATTTCAGAATTGCACCTTGCAATGCGGAGAAATTACTGTTTGTGCATTTACAATATTCATTGATTTTTGCCATTGAAAAACGTCCAGAAATGATTGAAGCTACTGACTGAATGAAAGGAGCTGGCATCTCACTCTCTTTGAATCTTTTTTATCATGCTAAGAGGAGCAGGAAAAAGCAAAAAATTTCAGAATTGCATCTTGCAATGCGGAGAAATTACTGTTTGTGCATTTACAATATTCATTGATTTTTGCCATTGAAAAACGTCCAGAAATGATTGAAGCTACTGACTGAATGAAAGGAGCTGGCATCTCACTCTCTTTGAATCTTCTTTATCATGCTAAGAGGAGCAGGAAAAAGCAAAAAATTTCAGAATTGCACCTTGCAATGCGGAGAAATTACTGTTTGTGCATTTACAATATTCATTAATTTTTGCCATTGAAAAACATCATGTTATTCATATCCCAGAAATGTTTGAAGCTACTGACTGAATGAAAGAAGCTGGCATCTCACTCTCTTTGAATCTTCTTTATCATGCTAAGAGGAGCAGGAAAAAGCAAAAAATTTCAGAATTGCACCTTGCAATGCGGAGAAATTACTGTTTGTGCATTTACAATATTCATTGATTTTTGCCATTGAAAAACGTCCAGAAATGATTGAAGCTACTGACGGAATGAAAGGAGCTGGCATCTCACTCTCTTTGAATCTTCTTTATCATGCTAAGAGGAGCAGGAAAAAGCAAAAAATTTCAGAATTGCACCTTGCAATGCGGAGAAATTACTGTTTGTGCATTTACAATATTCATTGATTTTTGCCATTGAAAAACATCATGTTATTCATATACCAGAAATGTTTGAAGCTACTGACTGAATGAAAGGAGCTGGCATCTCACTCTCTTTGAATCTTCTTTATCATGCTAAGAGGAGCAGGAAAAAGCAAAAAATTTCAGAATTGCACCTTGCAATGCGGAGAAATTACTGTTTGTGCATTTACAATATTCATTGATTTTTGCCATTGAAAAACGTCCAGAAATGATTGAAGCTACTGACTGAATGAAAGGAGCTGGCATCTCACTCTCTTTGAATCTTCTTTATCATGCTAAGAGGAGCAGGAAAATGCAAGAAATTTCAGAATTGCACCTTGCAATGCGGAGAAATTACTGTTTGTGCATTTACAATATTCATTGATTTTTGCCATTGAAAAACATCCAGAAATGATTGAAGCTACTGACTGAATGAAAGGAGCTGGCATCTCACTCTCTTTGAATCTTCTTTATCATGCTAAGAGGAGCAGGAAAAAGCCAAAAATTTCAGAATTGCACCTTGCAATGCGGAGAAATTACTGTTTGTGCATTTACAATATTCATTGATTTTTGCCATTGAAAAACATCATGTTATTCATATACCAGAAATGATTGAAGCTACTGACTGAATGAAAGGAGCTGGCATCTCACTCTCTTTGAATCTTCTTTATCATGCAAAGAGGAGCAGGAAAAAGCAAAAAATTTCAGAATTGCACCTTGCAATGCGGAGAAATTACTGTTTGTGCATTTACAATATTCATTGATTTTTGCCATTGAAAAACGCCCAGAAATGATTGAAGCTACTGACTGAATGAAAGGAGCTGGCATCTCACTCTCTTTGAATCTTCTTTATCATGCTAAGAGGAGCAGGAAAAAGCAAAAAATTTCAGAATTGCACCTTGCAATGCGGAGAAATTACTGTTTGTGCATTTACAATATTCACTGATTTTTGCCATTGAAAAACGTCCAGAAATGATTGAAGCAACTGACTGAATGAAAGGAGCTGGCATCTCACTCTCTTTAAATCTTCTTTATCATGCTAAGAGGAGCAGGAAAAAGCAAAAAATTTCAGAATTGCACCTTGCAATGCGGAGAAATTACTGTTTGTGCATTTACAATATTCATTAATTTTTGCCATTGAAAAACATCATGTTATTCATATCCCAGAAATGTTTGAAGCTACTGACTGAATGAAAGAAGCTGGCATCTCACTCTCTTTGAATCTTCTTTATCATGCTAAGAGGAGCAGGAAAAAGCAAAAAATTTCAGAATTGCACCTTGCAATGCGGAGAAATTACTGTTTGTGCATTTACAATATTCATTGATTTTTGCCATTGAAAAACGTCCAGAAATGATTGAAGCTACTGACGGAATGAAAGGAGCTGGCATCTCACTCTCTTTGAATCTTCTTTATCATGCTAAGAGGAGCAGGAAAAAGCAAAAAATTTCAGAATTGCACCTTGCAATGCGGAGAAATTACTGTTTGTGCATTTACAATATTCATTGATTTTTGCCATTGAAAAACATCATGTTATTCATATACCAGAAATGTTTGAAGCTACTGACTGAATGAAAGGAGCTGGCATCTCACTCTCTTTGAATCTTCTTTATCATGCTAAGAGGAGCAGGAAAAAGCAAAAAATTTCAGAATTGCACCTTGCAATGCGGAGAAATTACTGTTTGTGCATTTACAATATTCATTGATTTTTGCCATTGAAAAACGTCCAGAAATGATTGAAGCTACTGACTGAATGAAAGGAGCTGGCATCTCACTCTCTTTGAATCTTCTTTATCATGCTAAGAGGAGCAGGAAAATGCAAGAAATTTCAGAATTGCACCTTGCAATGCGGAGAAATTACTGTTTGTGCATTTACAATATTCATTGATTTTTGCCATTGAAAAACATCCAGAAATGATTGAAGCTACTGACTGAATGAAAGGAGCTGGCATCTCACTCTCTTTGAATCTTCTTTATCATGCTAAGAGGAGCAGGAAAAAGCCAAAAATTTCAGAATTGCACCTTGCAATGCGGAGAAATTACTGTTTGTGCATTTACAATATTCATTGATTTTTGCCATTGAAAAACATCATGTTATTCATATACCAGAAATGATTGAAGCTACTGACTGAATGAAAGGAGCTGGCATCTCACTCTCTTTGAATCTTCTTTATCATGCAAAGAGGAGCAGGAAAAAGCAAAAAATTTCAGAATTGCACCTTGCAATGCGGAGAAATTACTGTTTGTGCATTTACAATATTCATTGATTTTTGCCATTGAAAAACGCCCAGAAATGATTGAAGCTACTGACTGAATGAAAGGAGCTGGCATCTCACTCTCTTTGAATCTTCTTTATCATGCTAAGAGGAGCAGGAAAAAGCAAAAAATTTCAGAATTGCACCTTGCAATGCGGAGAAATTACTGTTTGTGCATTTACAATATTCACTGATTTTTGCCATTGAAAAACGTCCAGAAATGATTGAAGCAACTGACTGAATGAAAGGAGCTGGCATCTCACTCTCTTTAAATCTTCTTTATCATGCTAAGAGGAGCAGGAAAAAGCAAAAAATTTCAGAATTGCACCTTGCAATGCGGAGAAATTACTGTTTGTGCATTTACAATATTCATTGATTTTTGCTATTGAAAAACATCATGTTATTCATATACCAGAAATGATTGAAGCTACTGACTGAATGAAAGGAGCTGGCATCTCACTCTCTTTGAATCTTCTTTATCATGCTAAGAGGAGCAGGAAAAAGCAAAAAATTTCAGAATTGCACCTTGCAATGCGGAGAAATTACTGTTTGTGCATTCACAATATTCATTGATTTTTGCCATTGAAAAACGTCCAGAAATGATTGAAGCTACTGACTGAATGAAAGGAGCTGGCATCTCACTCTCTTTGAATCTTCTTTATCATGCTAAGAGGAGCAGGAAAAAGCAAAAAATTTCAGAATTGCACCTTGCAATGCGGAGAAATTACTGTTTGTGCATTTACAATATTCATTGATTTTTGCCATTGAAAAACGTCCAGAAATGATTGAAGCTACTGACTGAATGAAAGGAGCTGGCATCTCACTCTCTTTGAATCTTCTTTATCATGCTAAGAGGAGCAGGAAAAAGCAAAAAATTTCAGAATTGCACCTTGCAATGCGGAGAAATTACTGTTTGTGCATTTACAATATTCATTAATTTTTGCCATTGAAAAACATCATGTTATTCATATCCCAGAAATGTTTGAAGCTACTGACTGAATGAAAGAAGCTGGCATCTCACTCTCTTTGAATCTTCTTTATCATGCTAAGAGGAGCAGGAAAAAGCAAAAAATTTCAGAATTGCACCTTGCAATGCGGAGAAATTACTGTTTGTGCATTTACAATATTCATTGATTTTTGCCATTGAAAAACGTCCAGAAATGATTGAAGCTACTGACTGAATGAAAGGAGCTGGCATCTCACTCTCTTTGAATCTTCTTTATCATGCTAAGAGGAGCAGGAAAAAGCAAAAAATTTCAGAATTGCACCTTGCAATGCGGAGAAATTACTGTTTGTGCATTTACAATATTCATTGATTTTTGCCATTGAAAAACATCATGTTATTCATATACCAGAAATGTTTGAAGCTACTGACTGAATGAAAGGAGCTGGCATCTCACTCTCTTTGAATCTTCTTTATCATGCTAAGAGGAGCAGGAAAAAGCAAAAAATTTCAGAATTGCACCTTGCAATGCGGAGAAATTACTGTTTGTGCATTTACAATATTCATTGATTTTTGCCATTGAAAAACGTCCAGAAATGATTGAAGCTACTGACTGAATGAAAGGAGCTGGCATCTCACTCTCTTTGAATCTTCTTTATCATGCTAAGAGGAGCAGGAAAATGCAAGAAATTTCAGAATTGCACCTTGCAATGCGGAGAAATTACTGTTTGTGCATTTACAATATTCATTGATTTTTGCCATTGAAAAACATCCAGAAATGATTGAAGCTACTGACTGAATGAAAGGAGCTGGCATCTCACTCTCTTTGAATCTTCTTTATCATGCTAAGAGGAGCAGGAAAAAGCCAAAAATTTCAGAATTGCACCTTGCAATGCGGAGAAATTACTGTTTGTGCATTTACAATATTCATTGATTTTTGCCATTGAAAAACATCATGTTATTCATATACCAGAAATGATTGAAGCTACTGACTGAATGAAAGGAGCTGGCATCTCACTCTCTTTGAATCTTCTTTATCATGCAAAGAGGAGCAGGAAAAAGCAAAAAATTTCAGAATTGCACCTTGCAATGCGGAGAAATTACTGTCTGTGCATTTACAATATTCATTGATTTTTGCCATTGAAAAACGCCCAGAAATGATTGAAGCTACTGACTGAATGAAAGGAGCTGGCATCTCACTCTCTTTGAATCTTCTTTATCATGCTAAGAGGAGCAGGAAAAAGCAAAAAATTTCAGAATTGCACCTTGCAATGCGGAGAAATTACTGTTTGTGCATTTACAATATTCACTGATTTTTGCCATTGAAAAACGTCCAGAAATGATTGAAGCAACTGACTGAATGAAAGGAGCTGGCATCTCACTCTCTTTGAATCTTCTTTATCATGCTAAGAGGAGCAGGAAAAAGCAAAAAATTTCAGAATTGCACCTTGCAATACGGAGAAATTACTGTTTGTGCATTTACAATATTCATTGATTTTTGCCATTGAAAAACGTCCAGAAATAATTGAAGCTACTGACTGAATGAAAGGAGCTGGCATCTCACTCTCTTTGAATCTTCTTTATCATGCTAAGAGGAGCAGGAAAAAGCAAAAAATTTCAGAATTGCAACTTGCAATGCGGAGAAATTACTGTTTGTGCATTTACAATATTCATTGATTTTTGCCATTGAAAAACATCATGTTATTCATATACCAGAAATGATTGAAGCTACTGACTGAATGAAAGGAGCTGGCATCTCACTCTCTTTGAATCTTCTTTATCATGCTAAGAGGAGCAGGAAAAAGCAAAAAATTTCAGAATTGCACCTTGCAATGCGGAGAAATTACTGTTTGTGCATTTACAATATTCATTGATTTTTGCCATTGAAAAACGTCCAGAAATGATTGAAGCTACTGACTGAATGAAAGGAGCTGGCATCTCACTCTCTTTGAATCTTCTTTATCATGCTAAGAGGAGCAGGAAAAAGCAAAAAATTTCAGAATTGCACCTTGCAATGCGGAGAAATTACTGTTTGTGCTTTTACAATATTCATTGATTTTTGCCATTGAAAAACATGTTATTCATATACCAGAAATGTTTGAAGCTACTGACTGAATGAAAGGAGCTGGCATCTCACTCTCTTTGAATCTTCTTTATCATGCTAAGAGGAGCAGGAAAAAGCAAAAAATTTCAGAATTGCACCTTGCAATGCGGAGAAATTACTGTCTGTGCATTTACAATATTCATTGATTTTTGCCATTGAAAAATGTCCAGAAATGATTGAAGCTGCTGACTGAATGAAAGGAGCTGGCATCTCACTCTCTTTGAATCTTCTTTATCATGCTAAGAGGAGCAGGAAAAAGCAAAAAATTTCCGAATTTCACCTTGCAATGCGGAGAAATTACTGTTTGTGCATTTACAATATTCATTGATTTTTGCCATTGAAAAACATCATGTTATTCATATACCAGAAATGATTGAAGCTACTGACTGAATGAAAGGAGCTGGCATCTCACTCTCTTTGAATCTTCTTTATCATGCTAAGAGGAGCAGGAAAAAGCAAAAAATTTCAGAATTGCACCTTGCAATGCGGAGAAATTACTGTTTGTGCATTTACAATATTCATTGATTTTTGCCATTGAAAAACGTCCAGAAATGATTGAAGCTACTGACTGAATGAAAGGAGCTGGCATCTCACTCTCTTTGAATCTTCTTTATCATGCTAAGAGGAGCAGGAAAAAGCAAAAAATTTCAGAATTGCACCTTGCAATGCGGAGAAATTACTGTTTGTGCATTTACAATATTCATTGATTTTTGCCATTGAAAAACATCATGTTATTCATATACCAGAAATGTTTGAAGCTACTGACTGAATGAAAGGAGCTGGCATCTCACTCTCTTTGAATCTTCTTTATCATGCTAAGAGGAGCAGGAAAAAGCAAAAAATTTCAGAATTGCACCTTGCAATGCGGAGAAATTACTGTTTGTGCATTTACAATATTCATTGATTTTTGCCATTGAAAAACGTCCAGAAATGATTGAAGCTACTGACTGAATGAAAGGAGCTGGCATCTCACTCTCTTTGAATCTTCTTTATCATGCTAAGAGGAGCAGGAAAAAGCAAAAAATTTCAGAATTGCACCTTGCAATGCGGAGAAATTACTGTTTGTGCATTTACAATATTCATTGATTTTTGCCATTGAAAAACATCATGTTATTCATATACCAGAAATGATTGAAGCTACTGACTGAATGAAAGGAGCTGGCATCTCGCTCTCTTTGAATCTTCTTTATCATGCTAAGAGGAGCAGGAAAAAGCAAAAAATTTCAGAATTGCACCTTGCAATGCGGAGAAATTACTGTTTGTGCATTTACAATATTCATTGATTTTTGCCATTGAAAAACGTCCAGAAATGATTGAAGCTACTGACTGAATGAAAGGAGCTGGCATCTCACTCTCTTTGAATGTTCTTTATCATGCTAAGAGGAGCAGGAAAAAGCAAAAAATTTCAGAATTGCACCTTGCAATGTGGAGAAATTACTGTTTGTGCATTTACAATATTCATTGATTTTTGCCATTGAAAAACATCATGTTATTCATATACCAGAAATGATTGAAGCTACTGACTGAATGAAAGGAGCTGGCATCTCACTCTCTTTGAATCTTCTTTATCATGCTAAGAGGAGCAGGAAAAAGCAAAAAATTTCAGAATTGCACCTTGCAATGCGGAGAAATTACTGTTTGTGCATTTACAATATTCATTGATTTTTGCCATTGAAAAACGTCCAGAAATGATTGAAGCTACTGACTGAATGAAAGGAGCTGGCATCTCACTCTCTTTGAATCTTCTTTATCATGCTAAGAGGAGCAGGAAAAAGCAAAAAATTTCAGAATTGCACCTTGCAATGCGGAGAAATTACTGTTTGTGCTTTTACAATATTCATTGATTTTTGCCATTGAAAAACATCATGTTATTCATATACCAGAAATGTTTGAAGCTACAGACTGAATGAAAGGAGCTGGCATCTCACTCTCTTTGAATCTTCTTTATCATGCTAAGAGGAGCAGGAAAAAGCAAAAAATTTCAGAATTGCACCTTGCAATGCGGAGAAATTACTGTTTGTGCATTTACAATATTCATTGATTTTTGCCATTGAAAAACGTCCAGAAATGATTGAAGCTACTGACTGAATGAAAGGAGCTGGCATCTCACTCTCTTTGAATCTTCTTTATCATGCTAAGAGGAGCAGGAAAAAGCAAAAAATTTCAGAATTGCACCTTGCAATGCGGAGAAATTACTGTTTGTGCATTTACAATATTCATTGATTTTTGCCATTGAAAAACGTCCAGAAATGATTGAAGCTACTGACTGAATGAAAGGAGCTGGCATCTCACTCTCTTTGAATCTTCTTTATCATGCTAAGAGGAGCAGGAAAAAGCAAAAAATTTCAGAATTGCAACTTGCAATGCGGAGAAATTACTGATTGTGCATTTACAATATTCATTGATTTTTGCCATTGAAAAACATCATGTTATTCATATACCAGAAATGATTGAAGCTACTGACTGAATGAAAGGAGCTGGCATCTCACTCTCTTTGAATCTTCTTTATCATGCTAAGAGGAGCAGGAAAAAGCAAAAAATTTCAGAATTGCACCTTGCAATGCGGAGAAATTACTGTTTGTGCATTTACAATATTCATTGATTTTTGCCATTGAAAAACATCATGTTATTCATATACCAGAAATGTTTGAAGCTACTGACTGAATGAAAGGAGCTGGCATCGCACTCTCTTTGAATCTTCTTTATCATGCTAAGAGGAGCAGGAAAAAGCAAAAAATTTCAGAATTGCACCTTGCAATGCGGAGAAATTACTGTTTGTGCATTTACAATATTCATTGATTTTTGCCATTGAAAAACGTCCAGAAATGATTGAAGCTACTGACTGAATGAAAGGAGCTGGCATCTCACTCTCTTTGAATCTTCTTTATCATGCTAAGAGGAGCAGGAAAATGCAAGAAATTTCAGAATTGCACCTTGCAATGCGGAGAAATTACTGTTTGTGCATTTACAATATTCATTGATTTTTGCCATTGAAAAACATCCAGAAATGATTGAAGCTACTGACTGAATGAAAGGAGCTGGCATCTCACTCTCTTTGAATCTTCTTTATCATGCTAAGAGGAGCAGGAAAAAGCCAAAAATTTCAGAATTGCACCTTGCAATGCGGAGAAATTACTGTTTGTGCATTTACAATATTCATTGATTTTTGCCATTGAAAAACATCATGTTATTCATATACCAGAAATGATTGAAGCTACTGACTGAATGAAAGGAGCTGGCATCTCACTCTCTTTGAATCTTCTTTATCATGCAAAGAGGAGCAGGAAAAAGCAAAAAATTTCAGAATTGCACCTTGCAATGCGGAGAAATTACTGTTTGTGCATTTACAATATTCATTGATTTTTGCCATTGAAAAACGTCCAGAAATGATTGAAGCTACTGACTGAATGAAAGGAGCTGGCATCTCACTCTCTTTGAATCTTCTTTATCATGCTAAGAGGAGCAGGAAAAAGCAAAAAATTTCAGAATTGCACCTTGCAATGCGGAGAAATTACTGTTTGTGCATTTACAATATTCATTGATTTTTGCCATTGAAAAACGTCCAGAAATGATTGAAGCTACTGACTGAATGAAAGGAGCTGGCATCTCACTCTCTTTGAATCTTCTTTATCATGCTAAGAGGAGCAGGAAAAAGCAAAAAATTTCAGAATTGCACCTTGCAATGCGGAGAAATTACTGTTTGTGCATTTACAATATTCATTGATTTTTGCCATTGAAAAACATCATGTTATTCATATACCAGAAATGTTTGAAGCTACTGACTGAATGAAAGGAGCTGGCATCTCACTCTCTTTGAATCTTCTTTATCATGCTAAGAGGAGCAGGAAAAAGCAAAAAATTTCAGAATTGCACCTTGCAATGCGGAGAAATTACTGTTTGTGCATTTACAATATTCATTGATTTTTGCCATTGAAAAACGTCCAGAAATGATTGAAGCTACTGACTGAATGAAAGGAGCTGGCATCTCACTCTCTTTGAATCTTCTTTATCATGCTAAGAGGAGCAGGAAAAAGCAAAAAATTTCAGAATTGCACCTTGCAATGCGGAGAAATTACTGTTTGTGCATTTACAATATTCATTGATTTTTGCCATTGAAAAACATCATGTTATTCATATACCAGAAATGATTGAAGCTACTGACTGAATGAAAGGAGCTGGCATCTCGCTCTCTTTGAATCTTCTTTATCATGCTAAGAGGAGCAGGAAAAAGCAAAAAATTTCAGAATTGCACCTTGCAATGCGGAGAAATTACTGTTTGTGCATTTACAATATTCATTGATTTTTGCCATTGAAAAACGTCCAGAAGAGATTGAAGCTACTGACTGAATGAAAGGAGCTGGCATCTCACTCTCTTTGAATCTTCTTTATCATGCTAAGAGGAGCAGGAAAAAGCAAAAAATTTCAGAATTGCACCTTGCAATGTGGAGAAATTACTGTTTGTGCATTTACAATATTCATTGATTTTTGCCATTGAAAAACATCATGTTATTCATATACCAGAAATGATTGAAGATACTGACTGAATGAAAGGAGCTGGCATCTCACTCTCTTTGAATCTTCTTTATCATGCTAAGAGGAGCAGGAAAAAGCAAAAAATTTCAGAATTGCACCTTGCAATGCGGAGAAATTACTGTTTGTGCATTTACAATATTCATTGATTTTTGCCATTGAAAAACGTCCAGAAATTATTGAAGCTACTGACTGAATGAAAGGAGCTGGCATCTCACTCTCTTTGAATCTTCTTTATCATGCTAAGAGGAGCAGGAAAAAGCAAAAAATTTCAGAATTGCACCTTGCAATGCGGAGAAATTACTGTTTTTGCTTTTACAATATTCATTGATTTTTGCCATTGAAAAACATCATGTTATTCATATACCAGAAATGTTTGAAGCTACTGACTGAATGAAAGGAGCTGGCATCTCACTCTCTTTGAATCTTCTTTATCATGCTAAGAGGAGCAGGAAAAAGCAAAAAATTTCAGAATTGCACCTTGCAATGCGGAGAAATTACTGTTTGTGCATTTACAATATTCATTGATTTTTGCCATTGAAAAACGTCCAGAAATGATTGAAGCTACTGACTGAATGAAAGGAGCTGGCATCTCACTCTCTTTGAATCTTCTTTATCATGCTAAGAGGAGCAGAGAAAACCAAAAAATTTCAGAATTGCACCTTGCAATGCGGAGAAATTACTGTTTGTGCATTTACAATATTCATTGATTTTTGCCATTGAAAATCGTCCAGAAATGATTGAAGCTACTGACTGAATGAAAGGAGCTGGCATCTCACTCTCTTTGAATCTTCTTTATCATGCTAAGAGGAGCAGGAAAAAGCAAAAAATTTCAGAATTGCAACTTGCAATGCGGAGAAATTACTGTTTGTGCATTTACAATACTCATTGATTTTTGCCATTGAAAAACATCATGTTATTCATATACCAGAAATGATTGAAGCTACTGACTGAATGAAAGGAGCTGGCATCTCACTCTCTTTGAATCTTCTTTATCATGCTAAGAGGAGCAGGAAAAAGCAAAAAATTTCAGAATTGCACCTTGCAATGCGGAGAAATTACTGTTTGTGCATTTACAATATTCATTGATTTTTGCCATTGAAAAACGTCCAGAAATGATTGAAGCTACTGACTGAATGAAAGGAGCTGGCATCTCACTCTCTTTGAATCTTCTTTATCATGCTAAGAGGAGCAGGAAAAAGCAAAAAATTTCAGAATTGCACCTTGCAATGCGGAGAAATTACTGTTTGTGCATTTACAATATTCATTGATTTTTGCCATTGAAAAACGTCCAGAAATGATTGAAGCTACTGACTGAATGAAAGGAGCTGGCATCTCACTCTCTTTGAATCTTCTTTATCATGCTAAGAGGAGCAGGAAAAAGCAAAAAATTTCAGAATTGCACCTTGCAATGCGGAGAAATTACTGTTTGTGCATTTACAATATTCATTAATTTTTGCCATTGAAAAACATCATGTTATTCATATCCCAGAAATGTTTGAAGCTACTGACTGAATGAAAGAAGCTGGCATCTCACTCTCTTTGAATCTTCTTTATCATGCTAAGAGGAGCAGGAAAAAGCAAAAAATTTCAGAATTGCACCTTGCAATGCGGAGAAATTACTGTTTGTGCATTTACAATATTCATTGATTTTTGCCATTGAAAAACGTCCAGAAATGATTGAAGCTAATGACTGAATGAAAGGAGCTGGCATCTCACTCTCTTTGAATCTTCTTTATCATGCTAAGAGGAGCAGGAAAATGCAAGAAATTTCAGAATTGCACCTTGCAATGCGGAGAAATTACTGTTTGTGCATTTACAATATTCATTGATTTTTGCCATTGAAAAACATCCAGAAATGATTGAAGCTACTGACTGAATGAAAGGAGCTGGCATCTCACTCTCTTTGAATCTTCTTTATCATGCTAAGAGGAGCAGGAAAAAGCCAAAAATTTCAGAATTGCACCTTGCAATGCGGAGAAATTACTGTTTGTGCATTTACAATATTCATTGATTTTTGCCATTGAAAAACATCATGTTATTCATATACCAGAAATGATTGAAGCTACTGACTGAATGAAAGGAGCTGGCATCTCACTCTCTTTGAATCTTCTTTATCATGCAAAGAGGAGCAGGAAAAAGCAAAAAATTTCAGAATTGCACCTTGCAATGCGGAGAAATTACTGTTTGTGCATTTACAATATTCATTGATTTTTGCCATTGAAAAACGTCCAGAAATGATTGAAGCTACTGACTGAATGAAAGGAGCTGGCATCTCACTCTCTTTGAATCTTCTTTATCATGCTAAGAGGAGCAGGAAAAAGCAAAAAATTTCAGAATTGCACCTTGCAATGCGGAGAAATTACTGTTTGTGCATTTACAATATTCATTGATTTTTGCCATTGAAAAACGTCCAGAAATGATTGAAGCAACTGACTGAATGAAAGGAGCTGGCATCTCACTCTCTTTGAATCTTCTTTATCATGCTAAGAGGAGCAGGAAAAAGCAAAAAATTTCAGAATTGCACCTTGCAATGCGGAGAAATTACTGTTTGTGCATTTACAATATTCATTGATTTTTGCCATTGAAAAACGTCCAGAAATAATTGAAGCTACTGACTGAATGAAAGGAGCTGGCATCTCACTCTCTTTGAATCTTCTTTATCATGCTAAGAGGAGCAGGAAAAAGCAAAAAATTTCAGAATTGCAACTTGCAAAGCGGAGAAATTACTGTTTGTGCATTTACAATATTCATTGATTTTTGCCATTGAAAAACATCATGTTATTCATATACCAGAAATGATTGAAGCTACTGACTGAATGAAAGGAGCTGGCATCTCACTCTCTTTGAATCTTCTTTATCATGCTAAGAGGAGCAGTAAAAAGCCAAAAATTTCAGAATTGCACCTTGCAATGCGGAGAAATTACTGTTTGTGCATTTACAATATTCATTGATTTTTGCCATTGAAAAACGTCCAGAAATGATTGAAGCTACTGACTGAATGAAAGGAGCTGGCATCTCACTCTCTTTGAATCTTCTTTATCATGCTAAGAGGAGCAGGAAAAAGCAAAAAATTTCAGAATTGCACCTTGCAATGCGGAGAAATTACTGTTTGTGCATTTACAATATTCATTGATTTTTGCCATTGAAAAACGTCCAGAAATGATTGAAGCTACTGACTGAATGAAAGGAGCTGGCATCTCACTCTCTTTGAATCTTCTTTATCATGCTAAGAGGAGCAGGAAAAAGCCAAAAATTTCAGAATTGCACCTTGCAATGCGGAGAAATTACTGTTTGTGCATTTACAATATTCATTGATTTTTGCCATTGAAAAACGTCCAGAAATGATTGAAGCAACTGACTGAATGAAAGGAGCTGGCATCTCACTCTCTTTGAATCTTCTTTATCATGCTAAGAGGAGCAGGAAAAAGCAAAAAATTTCAGAATTGCACCTTGCAATGCGGAGAAATTACTGTTTGTGCATTTACAATATTCATTGATTTTTGCCATTGAAAAACGTCCAGAAATAATTGAAGCTACTGACTGAATGAAAGGAGCTGGCATCTCACTCTCTTTGAATCTTCTTTATCATGCTAAGAGGAGCAGGAAAAAGCAAAAAATTTCAGAATTGCAACTTGCAAAGCGGAGAAATTACTGTTTGTGCATTTACAATATTCATTGATTTTTGCCATTGAAAAACATCATGTTATTCATATACCAGAAATGATTGAAGCTACTGACTGAATGAAAGGAGCTGGCATCTCACTCTCTTTGAATCTTCTTTATCATGCTAAGAGGAGCAGGAAAAAGCCAAAAATTTCAGAATTGCACCTTGCAATGCGGAGAAATTACTGTTTGTGCATTTACAATATTCATTGATTTTTGCCATTGAAAAACGTCCAGAAATGATTGAAGCTACTGACTGAATGAAAGGAGCTGGCATCTCACTCTCTTTGAATCTTCTTTATCATGCTAAGAGGAGCAGGAAAAAGCAAAAAATTTCAGAATTGCACCTTGCAATGCGGAGAAATTACTGTTTGTGCATTTACAATATTCATTGATTTTTGCCATTGAAAAACGTCCAGAAATGATTGAAGCTACTGACTGAATGAAAGGAGCTGGCATCTCACTCTCTTTGAATCTTCTTTATCATGCTAAGAGGAGCAGGAAAAAGCCAAAAATTTCAGAATTGCACCTTGCAATGCGGAGAAATTACTGTTTGTGCATTTACAATATTCATTGATTTTTGCCATTGAAAAACGTCCAGAAATGATTGAAGCAACTGACTGAATGAAAGGAGCTGGCATCTCACTCTCTTTGAATCTTCTTTATCATGCTAAGAGGAGCAGGAAAAAGCAAAAAATTTCAGAATTGCACCTTGCAATGCGGAGAAATTACTGTTTGTGCATTTACAATATTCATTGATTTTTGCCATTGAAAAACGTCCAGAAATAATTGAAGCTACTGACTGAATGAAAGGAGCTGGCATCTCACTCTCTTTGAATCTTCTTTATCATGCTAAGAGGAGCAGGAAAAAGCAAAAAATTTCAGAATTGCAACTTGCAAAGCGGAGAAATTACTGTTTGTGCATTTACAATATTCATTGATTTTTGCCATTGAAAAACATCATGTTATTCATATACCAGAAATGATTGAAGCTACTGACTGAATGAAAGGAGCTGGCATCTCACTCTCTTTGAATCTTCTTTATCATGCTAAGAGGAGCAGGAAAAAGCCAAAAATTTCAGAATTGCACCTTGCAATGCGGAGAAATTACTGTTTGTGCATTTACAATATTCATTGATTTTTGCCATTGAAAAACGTCCAGAAATGATTGAAGCTACTGACTGAATGAAAGGAGCTGGCATCTCACTCTCTTTGAATCTTCTTTATCATGCTAAGAGGAGCAGGAAAAAGCAAAAAATTTCAGAATTGCACCTTGCAATGCGGAGAAATTACTGTTTGTGCTTTTACAATATTCATTGATTTTTGCCATTGAAAAACATCATGTTATTCATATACCAGAAATGTTTGAAGCTACTGACTGAATGAAAGGAGCTGGCATCTCACTCTCTTTGAATCTTCTTTATCATGCTAAGAGGAGCAGGAAAAAGCAAAAAATTTCAGAATTGCACCTTGCAATGCGGAGAAATTACTGTTTGTGCATTTACAATATTCATTGATTTTTGCCATTGAAAAATGTCCAGAAATGATTGAAGCTGCTGACTGAATGAAAGGAGCTGGCATCTCACTCTCTTTGAATCTTCTTTATCATGCTAAGAGGAGCAGGAAAAAGCAAAAAATTTCAGAATTGCACCTTGCAATGCGGAGAAATTACTGTTTGTGCATTTACAATATTCATTGATTTTTGCCATTGAAAAACATCATGTTATTCATATACCAGAAATGATTGAAGCTACTGACTGAATGAAAGGAGCTGGCATCTCACTCTCTTTGAATCTTCTTTATCATGCTAAGAGGAGCAGGAAAAAGCAAAAAATTTCAGAATTGCACCTTGCAATGCGGAGAAATTACTGTTTGTGCATTTACAATATTCATTGATTTTTGCCATTGAAAAACGTCCAGAAATGATTGAAGCTACTGACTGAATGAAAGGAGCTGGCATCTCACTCTCTTTGAATCTTCTTTATCATGCTAAGAGGAGCAGGAAAAAGCAAAAAATTTCAGAATTGCACCTTGCAATGCGGAGAAATTACTGTTTGTGCATTTACAATATTCATTGATTTTTGCCATTGAAAAACGTCCAGAAATGATTGAAGCTACTGACTGAATGAAAGGAGCTGGCATCTCACTCTCTTTGAATCTTCTTTATCATGCTAAGAGGAGCAGGAAAAAGCAAAAAATTTCAGAATTGCACCTTGCAATGCGGAGAAATTACTGTTTGTGCATTTACAATATTCATTGATTTTTGCCATTGAAAAACATCATGTTATTCATATACCAGAAATGTTTGAAGCTACTGACTGAATGAAAGGAGCTGGCATCTCGCTCTCTTTGAATCTTCTTTATCATGCTAAGAGGAGCAGGAAAAAGCAAAAAATTTCAGAATTGCACCTTGCAATGCGGAGAAATTACTGTTTGTGCATTTACAATATTCATTGATTTTTGCCATTGAAAAACGTCCAGAAATGATTGAAGCTACTGACTGAATGAAAGGAGCTGGCATCTCACTCTCTTTGAATCTTCTTTATCATGCTAAGAGGAGCAGGAAAAAGCAAAAAATTTCAGAATTGCACCTTGCAATGTGGAGAAATTACTGTTTGTGCATTTACAATATTCATTGATTTTTGCCATTGAAAAACATCATGTTATTCATATACCAGAAATGATTGAAGCTACTGACTGAATGAAAGGAGCTGGCATCTCACTCTCTTTGAATCTTCTTTATCATGCTAAGAGGAGCAGGAAAAAGCAAAAAATTTCAGAATTGCACCTTGCAATGCGGAGAAATTACTGTTTGTGCATTTACAATATTCATTGATTTTTGTCATTGAAAAACGTCCAGAAATGATTGAAGCTACTGACTGAATGAAAGGAGCTGGCATCTCACTCTCTTTGAATCTTCTTTATCATGCTAAGAGGAGCAGGAAAAAGCAAAAAATTTCAGAATTGCACCTTGCAATGCGGAGAAATTACTGTTTGTGCTTTTACAATATTCATTGATTTTTGCCATTGAAAAACATCATGTTATTCATATACCAGAAATGTTTGAAGCTACTGACTGAATGAAAGGAGCTGGCATCTCACTCTCTTTGAATCTTCTTTATCATGCTAAGTGGAGCAGGAAAAAGCAAAAAATTTCAGAATTGCACCTTGCAATGCGGAGAAATTACTGTTTGTGCATTTACAATATTCATTGATTTTTGCCATTGAAAAACGTCCAGAAATGATTGAAGCTACTGACTGAATGAAAGGAGCTGGCATCTCACTCTCTTTGAATCTTCTTTATCATGCTAAGAGGAGCAGGAAAAAGCAAAAAATTTCAGAATTGCACCTTGCAATGCGGAGAAATTACTGTTTGTGCATTTACAATATTCATTGATTTTTGCCATTGAAAAACGTCCAGAAATGATTGAAGCTACTGACTGAATGAAAGGAGCTGGCATCTCACTCTCTTTGAATCTTCTTTATCATGCTAAGAGGAGCAGGAAAAAGCAAAAAATTTCAGAATTGCAACTTGCAATGCGGAGAAATTACTGTTTGTGCATTTACAATATTCATTGATTTTTGCCATTGAAAAACATCATGTTATTCATATACCAGAAATGATTGAAGCTACTGACTGAATGAAAGGAGCTGGCATCTCACTCTCTTTGAATCTTCTTTATCATGCTAAGAGGAGCAGGAAAAAGCAAAAAATTTCAGAATTGCACCTTGCAATGCGGAGAAATTACTGTTTGTGCATTTACAATATTCATTGATTTTTGCCATTGAAAAACGTCCAGAAATGATTGAAGCTACTGACTGAATGAAAGGAGCTGGCATCTCACTCTCTTTGAATCTTCTTTATCATGCTAAGAGGAGCAGGAAAAAGCAAAAAATTTCAGAATTGCACCTTGCAATGCGGAGAAATTACTGTTTGTGCATTTACAATATTCATTGATTTTTGCCATTGAAAAACGTCCAGAAATGATTGAAGCTACTGACTGAATGAAAGGAGCTGGCATCTCACTCTCTTTGAATCTTCTTTATCATGCTAAGAGGAGCAGGAAAAAGCAAAAAATTTCAGAATTGCACCTTGCAATGCGGAGAAATTACTGTTTGTGCATTTACAATATTCATTGATTTTTGCCATTGAAAAACATCATGTTATTCATATACCAGAAATGTTTGAAGCTACTGACTGAATGAAAGGAGCTGGCATCTCACTCTCTTTGAATCTTCTTTATCATGCTAAGAGGAGCAGGAAAAAGCAAAAAATTTCAGAATTGCACCTTGCAATGCGGAGAAATTACTGTTTGTGCATTTACAATATTCATTGATTTTTGCCATTGAAAAACGTCCAGAAATGATTGAAGCTACTGACTGAATGAAAGGAGCTGGCATCTCACTCTCTTTGAATCTTCTTTATCATGCTAAGAGGAGCAGGAAAAAGCAAAAAATTTCAGAATTGCACCTTGCAATGCGGAGAAATTACTGTTTGTGCATTTACAATATTCATTGATTTTTGCCATTGAAAAACATCATGTTATTCATATACCAGAAATGATTGAAGCTACTGACTGAATGAAAGGAGCTGGCATCTCGCTCTCTTTGAATCTTCTTTATCATGCTAAGAGGAGCAGGAAAAAGCAAAAAATTTCAGAATTGCACCTTGCAATGCGGAGAAATTACTGTTTGTGCATTTACAATATTCATTGATTTTTGCCATTGAAAAACGTCCAGAAGAGATTGAAGCTACTGACTGAATGAAAGGAGCTGGCATCTCACTCTCTTTGAATCTTCTTTATCATGCTAAGAGGAGCAGGAAAAAGCAAAAAATTTCACAATTGCACCTTGCAATGTGGAGAAATTACTGTTTGTGCATTTACAATATTCATTGATTTTTGCCATTGAAAAACATCATGTTATTCATATACCAGAAATGATTGAAGCTACTGACTGAATGAAAGGAGCTGGCATCTCACTCTCTTTGAATCTTCTTTATCATGCTAAGAGGAGCAGGAAAAAGCAAAAAATTTCAGAATTGCACCTTGCAATGCGGAGAAATTACTGTTTGTGCATTTACAATATTCATTGATTTTTGCCATTGAAAAACGTCCAGAAATGATTGAAGCTACTGACTGAATGAAAGGAGCTGGCATCTCACTCTCTTTGAATCTTCTTTATCATGCTAAGAGGAGCAGGAAAAAGCAAAAAATTTCAGAATTGCACCTTGCAATGCGGAGAAATTACTGTTTGTGCTTTTACAATATTCATTGATTTTTGCCATTGAAAAACATCATGTTATTCATATACCAGAAATGTTTGAAGCTACTGACTGAATGAAAGGAGCTGGCATCTCACTCTCTTTGAATCTTCTTTATCATGCTAAGAGGAGCAGGAAAAAGCAAAAAATTTCAGAATTGCACCTTGCAATGCGGAGAAATTACTGTTTGTGCATTTACAATATTCATTGATTTTTGCCATTGAAAAACGTCCAGAAATGATTGAAGCTACTGACTGAATGAAAGGAGCTGGCATCTCACTCTCTTTGAATCTTCTTTATCATGCTAAGAGGAGCAGGAAAAAGCAAAAAATTTCAGAATTGCACCTTGCAATGCGGAGAAATTACTGTTTGTGCATTTACAATATTCATTGATTTTTGCCATTGAAAAACGTCCAGAAATGATTGAAGCTACTGACTGAATGAAAGGAGCTGGCATCTCACTCTCTTTGAATCTTCTTTATCATGCTAAGAGGAGCAGGAAAAAGCAAAAAATTTCAGAATTGCAACTTGCAATGCGGAGAAATTACTGTTTGTGCATTTACAATATTCATTGATTTTTGCCATTGAAAAACATCATGTTATTCATATACCAGAAATGATTGAAGCTACTGACTGAATGAAAGGAGCTGGCATCTCACTCTCTTTGAATCTTCTTTATCATGCTAAGAGGAGCAGGAAAAAGCAAAAAATTTCAGAATTGCACCTTGCAATGCGGAGAAATTACTGTTTGTGCATTTACAATATTCATTGATTTTTGCCATTGAAAAACGTCCAGAAATGATTGAAGCTACTGACTGAATGAAAGGAGCTGGCATCTCACTCTCTTTGAATCTTCTTTATCATGCTAAGAGGAGCAGGAAAAAGCAAAAAATTTCAGAATTGCACCTTGCAATGCGGAGAAATTACTGTTTGTGCATTTACAATATTCATTGATTTTTGCCATTGAAAAACGTCCAGAAATGATTGAAGCTACTGACTGAATGAAAGGAGCTGGCATCTCACTCTCTTTGAATCTTCTTTATCATGCTAAGAGGAGCAGGAAAAAGCAAAAAATTTCAGAATTGCACCTTGCAATGCGGAGAAATTACTGTTTGTGCATTTACAATATTCATTGATTTTTGCCATTGAAAAACATCATGTTATTCATATACCAGAAATGTTTGAAGCTACTGACTGAATGAAAGGAGCTGGCATCTCACTCTCTTTGAATCTTCTTTATCATGCTAAGAGGAGCAGGAAAAAGCAAAAAATTTCAGAATTGCACCTTGCAATGCGGAGAAATTACTGTTTGTGCATTTACAATATTCATTGATTTTTGCCATTGAAAAACGTCCAGAAATGATTGAAGCTACTGACTGAATGAAAGGAGCTGGCATCTCACTCTCTTTGAATCTTCTTTATCATGCTAAGAGGAGCAGGAAAAAGCCAAAAATTTCAGAATTGCACCTTGCAATGCGGAGAAATTACTGTTTGTGCATTTACAATATTCATTGATTTTTGCCATTGAAAAACATCATGTTATTCATATACCAGAAATGATTGAAGCTACTGACTGAATGAAAGGAGCTGGCATCTCACTCTCTTTGAATCTTCTTTATCATGCAAAGAGGAGCAGGAAAAAGCAAAAAATTTCAGAATTGCACCTTGCAATGCGGAGAAATTACTGTTTGTGCATTTACAATATTCATTGATTTTTGCCATTGAAAAACGTCCAGAAATGATTGAAGCTACTGACTGAATGAAAGGAGCTGGCATCTCACTCTCTTTGAATCTTCTTTATCATGCTAAGAGGAGCAGGAAAAAGCAAAAAATTTCAGAATTGCACCTTGCAATGCGGAGAAATTACTGTTTGTGCATTTACAATATTCATTGATTTTTGCCATTGAAAAACGTCCAGAAATGATTGAAGCAACTGACTGAATGAAAGGAGCTGGCATCTCACTCTCTTTTTATCTTCTTTATCATGCTAAGAGGAGCAGGAAAAAGCAAAAAATTTCAGAATTGCACCTTGCAATGCGGAGAAATTACTGTTTGTGCATTTACAATATTCATTGATTTTTGCCATTGAAAAACGTCCAGAAATAATTGAAGCTACTGACTGAATGAAAGGAGCTGGCATCTCACTCTCTTTGAATCTTCTTTATCATGCTAAGAGGAGCAGGAAAAAGCAAAAAATTTCAGAATTGCAACTTGCAATGCGGAGAAATTACTGTTTGTGCATTTACAATATTCATTGATTTTTGCCATTGAAAAACATCATGTTATTCATATACCAGAAATGATTGAAGCTACTGACTGAATGAAAGGAGCTGGCATCTCACTCTCTTTGAATCTTCTTTATCATGCTAAGAGGAGCAGGAAAAAGCAAAAAATTTCAGAATTGCACCTTGCAATGCGGAGAAATTACTGTTTGTGCATTTACAATATTCATTGATTTTTGCCATTGAAAAACGTCCAGAAATGATTGAAGCTACTGACTGAATGAAAGGAGCTGGCATCTCACTCTCTTTGAATCTTCTTTATCATGCTAAGAGGAGCAGGAAAAAGCAAAAAATTTCAGAATTGCACCTTGCAATGCGGAGAAATTACTGTTTGTGCTTTTACAATATTCATTGATTTTTGCCATTGAAAAACATCATGTTATTCATATACCAGAAATGTTTGAAGCTACTGACTGAATGAAAGGAGCTGGCATCTCACTCTCTTTGAATCTTCTTTATCATGCTAAGAGGAGCAGGAAAAAGCAAAAAATTTCAGAATTGCACCTTGCAATGCGGAGAAATTACTGTTTGTGCATTTACAATATTCATTGATTTTTGCCATTGAAAAATGTCCAGAAATGATTGAAGCTGCTGACTGAATGAAAGGAGCTGGCATCTCACTCTCTTTGAATCTTCTTTATCATGCTAAGAGGAGCAGGAAAAAGCAAAAAATTTCAGAATTGCACCTTGCAATGCGGAGAAATTACTGTTTGTGCATTTACAATATTCATTGATTTTTGCCATTGAAAAACATCATGTTATTCATATACCAGAAATGATTGAAGCTACTGACTGAATGAAAGGAGCTGGCATCTCACTCTCTTTGAATCTTCTTTATCATGCTAAGAGGAGCAGGAAAAAGCAAAAAATTTCAGAATTGCACCTTGCAATGCGGAGAAATTACTGTTTGTGCATTTACAATATTCATTGATTTTTGCCATTGAAAAACGTCCAGAAATGATTGAAGCTACTGACTGAATGAAAGGAGCTGGCATCTCACTCTCTTTGAATCTTCTTTATCATGCTAAGAGGAGCAGGAAAAAGCAAAAAATTTCAGAATTGCACCTTGCAATGCGGAGAAATTACTGTTTGTGCATTTACAATATTCATTGATTTTTGCCATTGAAAAACGTCCAGAAATGATTGAAGCTACTGACTGAATGAAAGGAGCTGGCATCTCACTCTCTTTGAATCTTCTTTATCATGCTAAGAGGAGCAGGAAAAAGCAAAAAATTTCAGAATTGCACCTTGCAATGCGGAGAAATTACTGTTTGTGCATTTACAATATTCATTGATTTTTGCCATTGAAAAACATCATGTTATTCATATACCAGAAATGTTTGAAGCTACTGACTGAATGAAAGGAGCTGGCATCTCACTCTCTTTGAATCTTCTTTATCATGCTAAGAGGAGCAGGAGAAAGCAAAAAATTTCAGAATTGCACCTTGCAATGCGGAGAAATTACTGTTTGTGCATTTACAATATTCATTGATTTTTGCCATTGAAAAACGTCCAGAAATGATTGAAGCTACTGACTGAATGAAAGGAGCTGGCATCTCACTCTCTTTGAATCTTCTTTATCATGCTAAGAGGAGCAGGAAAAAGCAAAAAATTTCAGAATTGCACCTTGCAATGCGGAGAAATTACTGTTTGTGCATTTACAATATTCATTGATTTTTGCCATTGAAAAACATCATGTTATTCATATACCAGAAATGATTGAGCTACTGACTGAATGAAAGGAGCTGGCATCTCGCTCTCTTTGAATCTTCTTTATCATGCTAAGAGGAGCAGGAAAAAGCAAAAAATTTCAGAATTGCACCTTGCAATGCGGAGAAATTACTGTTTGTGCATTTACAATATTCATTGATTTTTGCCATTGAAAAACGTCCAGAAATGATTGAAGCTACTGACTGAATGAAAGGAGCTGGCATCTCACTCTCTTTGAATCTTCTTTATCATGCTAAGAGGAGCAGGAAAAAGCAAAAAATTTCAGAATTGCACCTTGCAATGTGGAGAAATTACTGTTTGTGCATTTACAATATTCATTGATTTTTGCCATTGAAAAACATCATGTTATTCATATACCAGAAATGATTGAAGCTACTGACTGAATGAAAGGAGCTGGCATCTCACTCTCTTTGAATCTTCTTTATCATGCTAAGAGGAGCAGGAAAAAGCAAAAAATTTCAGAATTGCACCTTGCAATGCGGAGAAATTACTGTTTGTGCATTTACAATATTCATTGATTTTTGCCATTGAAAAACGTCCAGAAATGATTGAAGCTACTGACTGAATGAAAGGAGCTGGCATCTCACTCTCTTTGAATCTTCTTTATCATGCTAAGAGGAGCAGGAAAAAGCAAAAAATTTCAGAATTGCACCTTGCAATGCGGAGAAATTACTGTTTGTGCTTTTACAATATTCATTGATTTTTGCCATTGAAAAACATCATGTTATTCATATACCAGAAATGTTTGAAGCTACTGACTGAATGAAAGGAGCTGGCATCTCACTCTCTTTGAATCTTCTTTATCATGCTAAGAGGAGCAGGAAAAAGCAAAAAATTTCAGAATTGCACCTTGCAATGCGGAGAAATTACTGTTTGTGCATTTACAATATTCATTGATTTTTGCCATTGAAAAACGTCCAGAAATGATTGAAGCTACTGACTGAATGAAAGGAGCTGGCATCTCACTCTCTTTGAATCTTCTTTATCATGCTAAGAGGAGCAGGAAAAAGCAAAAAATTTCAGAATTGCACCTTGCAATGCGGAGAAATTACTGTTTGTGCATTTACAATATTCATTGATTTTTGCCATTGAAAAACGTCCAGAAATGATTGAAGCTACTGACTGAATGAAAGGAGCTGGCATCTCACTCTCTTTGAATCTTCTTTATCATGCTAAGAGGAGCAGGAAAAAGCAAAAAATTTCAGAATTGCAACTTGCAATGCGGAGAAATTACTGTTTGTGCATTTACAATATTCATTGATTTTTGCCATTGAAAAACATCATGTTATTCATATACCAGAAATGATTGAAGCTACTGACTGAATGAAAGGAGCTGGCATCTCACTCTCTTTGAATCTTCTTTATCATGCTAAGAGGAGCAGGAAAAAGCAAAAAATTTCAGAATTGCACCTTGCAATGCGGAGAAATTACTGTTTGTGCATTTACAATATTCATTGATTTTTGCCATTGAAAAACGTCCAGAAATGATTGAAGCTACTGACTGAATGAAAGGAGCTGGCATCTCACTCTCTTTGAATCTTCTTTATCATGCTAAGAGGAGCAGGAAAAAGCAAAAAAATTCAGAATTGCACCTTGCAATGCGGAGAAATTACTGTTTGTGCTTTTACAATATTCATTGATTTTTGCCATTGAAAAACATCATGTTATTCATATACCAGAAATGTTTGAAGCTACTGACTGAATGAAAGGAGCTGGCATCTCACTCTCTTTGAATCTTCTTTATCATGCTAAGAGGAGCAGGAAAAAGCAAAAAATTTCAGAATTGCACCTTGCAATGCGGAGAAATTACTGTTTGTGCATTTACAATATTCATTGATTTTTGCCATTGAAAAACGTCCAGAAATGATTGAAGCTACTGACTGAATGAAAGGAGCTGGCATCTCACTCTCTTTGAATCTTCTTTATCATGCTAAGAGGAGCAGGAAAAAGCAAAAAATTTCAGAATTGCACCTTGCAATGCGGAGAAATTACTGTTTGTGCATTTACAATATTCATTGATTTTTGCCATTGAAAAACGTCCAGAAATGATTGAAGCTACTGACTGAATGAAAGGAGCTGGCATCTCACTCTCTTTGAATCTTCTTTATCATGCTAAGAGGAGCAGGAAAAAGCAAAAAATTTCAGAATTGCACCTTGCAATGCGGAGAAATTACTGTTTGTGCATTTACAATATTCATTGATTTTTGCCATTGAAAAACATCATGTTATTCATATACCAGAAATGATTGAAGCTACTGACTGAATGAAAGGAGCTGGCATCTTACTCTCTTTGAATCTTCTTTGTCATGCTAAGAGGAGCAGGAAAAAGCAAAAAATTTTAGAATTGCACCTTGCAATGCGGAGAAATTACTGTTTGTGCATTTACAATATTCATTGATTTTTGCCATTGAAAAACGTCCAGAAATGATTGAAGCTACTGACTGAATGAAAGGAGCTGGCATCTCACTCTCTTTGAATCTTCTTTATCATGCTAAGAGGAGCAGGAAAAAGCAAAAAATTTCAGAATTGCACCTTGCAATGCGGAGAAATTACTGTTTGTGCATTTACAATATTCATTGATTTTTGCCATTGAAAAACGTCCAGAAATGATTGAAGCTACTGACTGAATGAAAGGAGCTGGCATCTCACTCTCTTTGAATCTTCTTTATCATGCTAAGAGGAGCAGGAAAAAGCAAAAAATTTCAGAATTGCAACTTGCAATGCGGAGAAATTACTGTTTGTGCATTTACAATATTCATTGATTTTTGCCATTGAAAAACATCATGTTATTCATATACCAGAAATGATTGAAGCTACTGACTGAATGAAAGGAGCTGGCATCTCACTCTCTTTGAATCTTCTTTATCATGCTAAGAGGAGCAGGAAAAAGCAAAAAATTTCAGAATTGCACCTTGCAATGCGGAGAAATTACTGTTTGTGCATTTACAATATTCATTGATTTTTGCCATTGAAAAACGTCCAGAAATGATTGAAGCTACTGACTGAATGAAAGGAGCTGGCATCTCACTCTCTTTCAATCTTCTTTATCATGCTAAGAGGAGCAGGAAAAAGCAAAAAAATTCAGAATTGCACCTTGCAATGCGGAGAAATTACTGTTTGTGCTTTTACAATATTCATTGATTTTTGCCATTGAAAAACATCATGTTATTCATATACCAGAAATGTTTGAAGCTACTGACTGAATGAAAGGAGCTGGCATCTCACTCTCTTTGAATCTTCTTTATCATGCTAAGAGGAGCAGGAAAAAGCAAAAAATTTCAGAATTGCACCTTGCAATGCGGAGAAATTACTGTTTGTGCATTTACAATATTCATTGATTTTTGCCATTGAAAAACGTCCAGAAATGATTGAAGCTACTGACTGAATGAAAGGAGCTGGCATCTCACTCTCTTTGAATCTTCTTTATCATGCTAAGAGGAGCAGGAAAAAGCAAAAAATTTCAGAATTGCACCTTGCAATGCGGAGAAATTACTGTTTGTGCATTTACAATATTCATTGATTTTTGCCATTGAAAAACGTCCAGAAATGATTGAAGCTACTGACTGAATGAAAGGAGCTGGCATCTCACTCTCTTTGAATCTTCTTTATCATGCTAAGAGGAGCAGGAAAAAGCAAAAAATTTCAGAATTGCACCTTGCAATGCGGAGAAATTACTGTTTGTGCATTTACAATATTCATTGATTTTTGCCATTGAAAAACATCATGTTATTCATATACCAGAAATGATTGAAGCTACTGACTGAATGAAAGGAGCTGGCATCTTACTCTCTTTGAATCTTCTTTGTCATGCTAAGAGGAGCAGGAAAAAGCAAAAAATTTTAGAATTGCACCTTGCAATGCGGAGAAATTACTGTTTGTGCATTTACAATATTCATTGATTTTTGCCATTGAAAAACGTCCAGAAATGATTGAAGCTACTGACTGAATGAAAGGAGCTGGCATCTCACTCTCTTTGAATCTTCTTTATCATGCTAAGAGGAGCAGGAAAAAGCAAAAAATTTCAGAATTGCACCTTGCAATGCGGAGAAATTACTGTTTGTGCATTTACAATATTCATTGATTTTTGCCATTGAAAAACGTCCAGAAATGATTGAAGCTACTGACTGAATGAAAGGAGCTGGCATCTCACTCTCTTTGAATCTTCTTTATCATGCTAAGAGGAGCAAGAAAAAGCAAAAAATTTCAGAATTGCACCTTGCAATGCGGAGAAATTACTGTTTGTGCATTTACAATATTCATTGATTTTTGCCATTGAAAAACGTCCAGAAATGATTGAAGCTACTGACTGAATGAAAGGAGCTGGCATCTCACTCTCTTTGAATCTTCTTTATCATGCTAAGAGGAGCAGGAAAAAGCAAAAAATTTCAGAATTGCAACTTGCAATGCGGAGAAATTACTGTTTCTGCATTTACAATATTCATTGATTTTTGCCATTGAAAAACATCATGTTATTCATATACCAGAAATGATTGAAGCTACTGACTGAATGAAAGGAGCTGGCATCTCACTCTCTTTGAATCTTCTTTATCATGCTAAGAGGAGCAGGAAAAAGCAAAAAATTTCAGAATTGCACCTTGCAATGCGGAGAAATTACTGTTTGTGCATTTACAATATTCATTGATTTTTGCCATTGAAAAACGTCCAGAAATGATTGAAGCTACTGACTGAATGAAAGGAGCTGGCATCTCACTCTCTTTGAATCTTCTTTATCATGCTAAGAGGAGCAGGAAAAAGCAAAAAATTTCAGAATTGCACCTTGCAATGCGGAGAAATTACTGTTTGTGCATTTACAATATTCATTGATTTTTGCCATTGAAAAACGTCCAGAAATGATTGAAGCTACTGACTGAATGAAAGGAGCTGGCATCTCACTCTCTTTGAATCTTCTTTATCATGCTAAGAGGAGCAGGAAAAAGCAAAAAATTTCAGAATTGCACCTTGCAATGCGGAGAAATTACTGTTTGTGCATTTACAATATTCATTAATTTTTGCCATTGAAAAACATCATGTTATTCATATCCCAGAAATGTTTGAAGCTACTGACTGAATGAAAGAAGCTGGCATCTCACTCTCTTTGAATCTTCTTTATCATGCTAAGAGGAGCAGGAAAAAGCAAAAAATTTCAGAATTGCACCTTGCAATGCGGAGAAATTACTGTTTGTGCATTTACAATATTCATTGATTTTTGCCATTGAAAAACGTCCAGAAATGATTGAAGCTACTGACTGAATGAAAGGAGCTGGCATCTCACTCTCTTTGAATCTTCTTTATCATGCTAAGAGGAGCAGGAAAAAGCAAAAAATTTCAGAATTGCACCTTGCAATGCGGAGAAATTACTGTTTGTGCATTTACAATATTCATTGATTTTTGCCATTGAAAAACATCATGTTATTCATATACCAGAAATGTTTGAAGCTACTGACTGAATGAAAGGAGCTGGCATCTCACTCTCTTTGAATCTTCTTTATCATGCTAAGAGGAGCAGGAAAAAGCAAAAAATTTCAGAATTGCACCTTGCAATGCGGAGAAATTACTGTTTGTGCATTTACAATATTCATTGATTTTTGCCATTGAAAAACGTCCAGAAATGATTGAAGCTACTGACTGAATGAAAGGAGCTGGCATCTCACTCTCTTTGAATCTTCTTTATCATGCTAAGAGGAGCAGGAAAATGCAAGAAATTTCAGAATTGCACCTTGCAATGCGGAGAAATTACTGTTTGTGCATTTACAATATTCATTGATTTTTGCCATTGAAAAACATCCAGAAATGATTGAAGCTACTGACTGAATGAAAGGAGCTGGCATCTCACTCTCTTTGAATCTTCTTTATCATGCTAAGAGGAGCAGGAAAAAGCAAAAAATTTCAGAATTGCACCTTGCAATGCGGAGAAACTACTGTTTGTGCTTTTACAATATTCATTGATTTTTGCCATTGAAAAACATCATGTTATTCATATACCAGAAATGTTTGAAGCTACTGACTGAATGAAAGGAGCTGGCATCTCACTCTCTTTGAATCTTCTTTATCATGCTAAGAGGAGCAGGAAAAAGCAAAAAATTTCAGAATTGCACCTTGCAATGCGGAGAAATTACTGTTTGTGCATTTACAATATTCATTGATTTTTGCCATTGAAAAACGTCCAGAAATGATTGAAGCTACTGACTGAATGAAAGGAGCTGGCATCTCACTCTCTTTGAATCTTCTTTATCATGCTAAGAGGAGCAGGAAAAAGCAAAAAATTTCAGAATTGCACCTTGCAATGCGGAGAAATTACTGTTTGTGCATTTACAATATTCATTGATTTTTGCCATTGAAAAACGTCCAGAAATGATTGAAGCTACTGACTGAATGAAAGGAGCTGGCATCTCACTCTCTTTGAATCTTCTTTATCATGCTAAGAGGAGCAGGAAAAAGCAAAAAATTTCAGAATTGCACCTTGCAATGCGGAGAAATTACTGTTTGTGCATTTACAATATTCATTGATTTTTGCCATTGAAAAACATCATGTTATTCATATACCAGAAATGATTGAAGCTACTGACTGAATGAAAGGAGCTGGCATCTTACTCTCTTTGAATCTTCTTTGTCATGCTAAGAGGAGCAGGAAAAAGCAAAAAATTTCAGAATTGCACCTTGCAATGCGGAGAAATTACTGTTTGTGCATTTACAATATTCATTGATTTTTGCCATTGAAAAACGTCCAGAAATGATTGAAGCTACTGACTGAATGAAAGGAGCTGGCATCTCACTCTCTTTGAATCTTCTTTATCATGCTAAGAGGAGCAGGAAAAAGCAAAAAATTTCAGAATTGCACCTTGCAATGCGGAGAAATTACTGTTTGTGCATTTACAATATTCATTGATTTTTGCCATTGAAAAACGTCCAGAAATGATTGAAGCTACTGACTGAAT
Organism: Phyllobates terribilis; assembly: GCF_046119375.1. Classification (NCBI taxonomy): domain Eukaryota; kingdom Metazoa; phylum Chordata; class Amphibia; order Anura; family Dendrobatidae; genus Phyllobates; species Phyllobates terribilis. Next base: position 207,965 of record NW_027364154.1, on the reverse strand, counting down.
GAAAGGAGCTGGCATCTCACTCTCTTTGAATCTTCTTTATCATGCTAAGAGGAGCAGGAAAAAGCAAAAAATTTCAGAATTGCACCTTGCAATGCGGAGAAATTACTGTTTGTGCATTTACAATATTCATTGATTTTTGCCATTGAAAAACGTCCAGAAATGATTGAAGCTACTGACTGAATGAAAGGAGCTGGCATCTCACTCTCTTTGAATCTTCTTTATCATGCTAAGAGGAGCAGGAAAAAGCAAAAAATTTCAGAATTGCAACTTGCAATGCGGAGAAATTACTGTTTGTGCATTTACAATATTCATTGATTTTTGCCATTGAAAAACATCATGTTATTCATATACCAGAAATGATTGAAGCTACTGACTGAATGAAAGGAGCTGGCATCTCACTCTCTTTGAATCTTCTTTATCATGCTAAGAGGAGCAGGAAAAAGCAAAAAATTTCAGAATTGCACCTTGCAATGCGGAGAAATTACTGTTTGTGCATTTACAATATTCATTGATTTTTGCCATTGAAAAACGTCCAGAAATGATTGAAGCTACTGACTGAATGAAAGGAGCTGGCATCTCACTCTCTTTGAATCTTCTTTATCATGCTAAGAGGAGCAGGAAAAAGCAAAAAATTTCAGAATTGCACCTTGCAATGCGGAGAAATTACTGTTTGTGCATTTACAATATTCATTGATTTTTGCCATTGAAAAACGTCCAGAAATGATTGAAGCTACTGACTGAATGAAAGGAGCTGGCATCTCACTCTCTTTGAATCTTCTTTATCATGCTAAGAGGAGCAGGAAAAAGCAAAAAATTTCAGAATTGCACCTTGCAATGCGGAGAAATTACTGTTTGTGCATTTACAATATTCATTAATTTTTGCCATTGAAAAACATCATGTTATTCATATCCCAGAAATGTTTGAAGCTACTGACTGAATGAAAGAAGCTGGCATCTCACTCTCTTTGAATCTTCTTTATCATGCTAAGAGGAGCAGGAAAAAGCAAAAAATTTCAGAATTGCACCTTGCAATGCGGAGAAATTACTGTTTGTGCATTTACAATATTCATTGATTTTTGCCATTGAAAAACGTCCAGAAATGATTGAAGCTACTGACTGAATGAAAGGAGCTGGCATCTCACTCTCTTTGAATCTTCTTTATCATGCTAAGAGGAGCAGGAAAAAGCAAAAAATTTCAGAATTGCACCTTGCAATGCGGAGAAATTACTGTTTGTGCATTTACAATATTCATTGATTTTTGCCATTGAAAAACATCATGTTATTCATATACCAGAAATGTTTGAAGCTACTGACTGAATGAAAGGAGCTGGCATCTCACTCTCTTTGAATCTTCTTTATCATGCTAAGAGGAGCAGGAAAAAGCAAAAAATTTCAGAATTGCACCTTGCAATGCGGAGAAATTACTGTTTGTGCATTTACAATATTCATTGATTTTTGCCATTGAAAAACGTCCAGAAATGATTGAAGCTACTGACTGAATGAAAGGAGCTGGCATCTCACTCTCTTTGAATCTTCTTTATCATGCTAAGAGGAGCAGGAAAATGCAAGAAATTTCAGAATTGCACCTTGCAATGCGGAGAAATTACTGTTTGTGCATTTACAATATTCATTGATTTTTGCCATTGAAAAACGTCCAGAAATGATTGAAGCTACTGACTGAATGAAAGGAGCTGGCATCTCACTCTCTTTGAATCTTCTTTATCATGCTAAGAGGAGCAGGAAAAAGCAAAAAATTTCAGAATTGCACCTTGCAATGCGGAGAAATTACTGTTTGTGCATTTACAATATTCATTGATTTTTGCCATTGAAAAACGTCCAGAAATGATTGAAGCTACTGACTGAATGAAAGGAGCTGGCATCTCACTCTCTTTGAATCTTCTTTATCATGCTAAGAGGAGCAGGAAAAAGCAAAAAATTTCAGAATTGCAACTTGAAATGCGGAGAAATTACTGTTTGTGCATTTACAATATTCATTGATTTTTGCCATTGAAAAACATCATGTTATTCATATACCAGAAATGATTGAAGCTACTGACTGAATGAAAGGAGCTGGCATCTCACTCTCTTTGAATCTTCTTTATCATGCTAAGAGGAGCAGGAAAAAGCAAAAAATTTCAGAATTGCACCTTGCAATGCGGAGAAATTACTGTTTGTGCATTTACAATATTCATTGATTTTTGCCATTGAAAAACGTCCAGAAATGATTGAAGCTACTGACTGAATGAAAGGAGCTGGCATCTCACTCTCTTTGAATCTTCTTTATCATGCTAAGAGGAGCAGGAAAAAGCAAAAAATTTCAGAATTGCACCTTGCAATGCGGAGAAATTACTGTTTGTGCATTTACAATATTCATTGATTTTTGCCATTGAAAAACGTCCAGAAATGATTGAAGCTACTGACTGAATGAAAGGAGCTGGCATCTCACTCTCTTTGAATCTTCTTTATCATGCTAAGAGGAGCAGGAAAAAGCAAAAAATTTCAGAATTGCACCTTGCAATGCGGAGAAATTACTGTTTGTGCATTTACAATATTCATTAATTTTTGCCATTGAAAAACATCATGTTATTCATATCCCAGAAATGTTTGAAGCTACTGACTGAATGAAAGAAGCTGGCATCTCACTCTCTTTGAATCTTCTTTATCATGCTAAGAGGAGCAGGAAAAAGCAAAAAATTTCAGAATTGCACCTTGCAATGCGGAGAAATTACTGTTTGTGCATTTACAATATTCATTGATTTTTGCCATTGAAAAACGTCCAGAAATGATTGAAGCTACTGACTGAATGAAAGGAGCTGGCATCTCACTCTCTTTGAATCTTCTTTATCATGCTAAGAGGAGCAGGAAAAAGCAAAAAATTTCAGAATTGCACCTTGCAATGCGGAGAAATTACTGTTTGTGCATTTACAATATTCATTGATTTTTGCCATTGAAAAACATCATGTTATTCATATACCAGAAATGTTTGAAGCTACTGACTGAATGAAAGGAGCTGGCATCTCACTCTCTTTGAATCTTCTTTATCATGCTAAGAGGAGCAGGAAAAAGCAAAAAATTTCAGAATTGCACCTTGCAATGCGGAGAAATTACTGTTTGTGCATTTACAATATTCATTGATTTTTGCCATTGAAAAACGTCCAGAAATGATTGAAGCTACTGACTGAATGAAAGGAGCTGGCATCTCACTCTCTTTGAATCTTCTTTATCATGCTAAGAGGAGCAGGAAAATGCAAGAAATTTCAGAATTGCACCTTGCAATGCGGAGAAATTACTGTTTGTGCATTTACAATATTCATTGATTTTTGCCATTGAAAAACATCCAGAAATGATTGAAGCTACTGACTGAATGAAAGGAGCTGGCATCTCACTCTCTTTGAATCTTCTTTATCATGCTAAGAGGAGCAGGAAAAAGCCAAAAATTTCAGAATTGCACCTTGCAATGCGGAGAAATTACTGTTTGTGCATTTACAATATTCATTGATTTTTGCCATTGAAAAACATCATGTTATTCATATACCAGAAATGATTGAAGCTACTGACTGAATGAAAGGAGCTGGCATCTCACTCTCTTTGAATCTTCTTTATCATGCAAAGAGGAGCAGGAAAAAGCAAAAAATTTCAGAATTGCACCTTGCAATGCGGAGAAATTACTGTTTGTGCATTTACAATATTCATTGATTTTTGCCATTGAAAAACGTCCAGAAATGATTGAAGCTACTGACTGAATGAAAGGAGCTGGCATCTCACTCTCTTTGAATCTTCTTTATCATGCTAAGAGGAGCAGGAAAAAGCAAAAAATTTCAGAATTGCACCTTGCAATGCGGAGAAATTACTGTTTGTGCATTTACAATATTCATTGATTTTTGCCATTGAAAAACGTCCAGAAATGATTGAAGCAACTGACTGAATGAAAGGAGCTGGCATCTCACTCTCTTTGAATCTTCTTTATCATGCTAAGAGGAGCAGGAAAAAGCAAAAAATTTCAGAATTGCACCTTGCAATGCGGAGAAATTACTGTTTGTGCATTTACAATATTCATTGATTTTTGCCATTGAAAAACGTCCAGAAATAATTGAAGCTACTGACTGAATGAAAGGAGCTGGCATCTCACTCTCTTTGAATCTTCTTTATCATGCTAAGAGGAGCAGGAAAAAGCAAAAAATTTCAGAATTGCAACTTGCAATGCGGAGAAATTACTGTTTGTGCATTTACAATATTCATTGATTTTTGCCATTGAAAAACATCATGTTATTCATATACCAAAAATGATTGAAGCTACTGACTGAATGAAAGGAGCTGGCATCTCACTCTCTTTGAATCTTCTTTATCATGCTAAGAGGAGCAGGAAAAAGCAAAAAATTTCAGAATTGCACCTTGCAATGCGGAGAAATTACTGTTTGTGCATTTACAATATTCATTGATTTTTGCCATTGAAAAACGTCCAGAAATGATTGAAGCTACTGACTGAATGAAAGGAGCTGGCATCTCACTCTCTTTGAATCTTCTTTATCATGCTAAGAGGAGCAGGAAAAAGCAAAAAATTTCAGAATTGCACCTTGCAATGCGGAGAAATTACTGTTTGTGCTTTTACAATATTCATTGATTTTTGCCATTGAAAAACATCATGTTATTCATATACCAGAAATGTTTGAAGCTACTGACTGAATGAAAGGAGCTGGCATCTCACTCTCTTTGAATCTTCTTTATCATGCTAAGAGGAGCAGGAAAAAGCCAAAAATTTCAGAATTGCACCTTGCAATGCGGAGAAATTACTGTTTGTGCATTTACAATATTCATTGATTTTTGCCATTGAAAAACATCATGTTATTCATATACCAGAAATGATTGAAGCTACTGACTGAATGAAAGGAGCTGGCATCTCACTCTCTTTGAATCTTCTTTATCATGCAAAGAGGAGCAGGAAAAAGCAAAAAATTTCAGAATTGCACCTTGCAATGCGGAGAAATTACTGTTTGTGCATTTACAATATTCATTGATTTTTGCCATTGAAAAACGTCCAGAAATGATTGAAGCTACTGACTGAATGAAAGGAGCTGGCATCTCACTCTCTTTGAATCTTCTTTATCATGCTAAGAGGAGCAGGAAAAAGCAAAAAATTTCAGAATTGCACCTTGCAATGCGGAGAAATTACTGTTTGTGCATTTACAATATTCATTGATTTTTGCCATTGAAAAACGTCCAGAAATGATTGAAGCAACTGACTGAATGAAAGGAGCTGGCATCTCACTCTCTTTGAATCTTCTTTATCATGCTAAGAGGAGCAGGAAAAAGCAAAAAATTTCAGAATTGCACCTTGCAATGCGGAGAAATTACTGTTTGTGCATTTACAATATTCATTGATTTTTGCCATTGAAAAACGTCCAGAAATAATTGAAGCTACTGACTGAATGAAAGGAGCTGGCATCTCACTCTCTTTGAATCTTCTTTATCATGCTAAGAGGAGCAGGAAAAAGCAAAAAATTTCAGAATTGCAACTTGCAATGCGGAGAAATTACTGTTTGTGCATTTACAATATTCATTGATTTTTGCCATTGAAAAACATCATGTTATTCATATACCAAAAATGATTGAAGCTACTGACTGAATGAAAGGAGCTGGCATCTCACTCTCTTTGAATCTTCTTTATCATGCTAAGAGGAGCAGGAAAAAGCAAAAAATTTCAGAATTGCACCTTGCAATGCGGAGAAATTACTGTTTGTGCATTTACAATATTCATTGATTTTTGCCATTGAAAAACGTCCAGAAATGATTGAAGCTACTGACTGAATGAAAGGAGCTGGCATCTCACTCTCTTTGAATCTTCTTTATCATGCTAAGAGGAGCAGGAAAAAGCAAAAAATTTCAGAATTGCACCTTGCAATGCGGAGAAATTACTGTTTCTGCTTTTACAATATTCATTGATTTTTGCCATTGAAAAACATCATGTTATTCATATACCAGAAATGTTTGAAGCTACTGACTGAATGAAAGGAGCTGGCATCTCACTCTCTTTGAATCTTCTTTATCATGCTAAGAGGAGCAGGAAAAAGCAAAAAATTTCAGAATTGCACCTTGCAATGCGGAGAAATTACTGTTTGTGCATTTACAATATTCATTGATTTTTGCCATTGAAAAATGTATAGAAATGATTGAAGCTGCTGACTGAATGAAAGGAGCTGGCATCTCACTCTCTTTGAATCTTCTTTATCATGCTAAGAGGAGCAGGAAAAAGCAAAAAATTTCAGAATTGCACCTTGCAATGCGGAGAAATTACTGTTTGTGCATTTACAATATTCATTGATTTTTGCCATTGAAAAACATCATGTTATTCATATACCAGAAATGATTGAAGCTACTGACTGAATGAAAGGAGCTGGCATCTCACTCTCTTTGAATCTTCTTTATCATGCTAAGAGGAGCAGGAAAAAGCAAAAAATTTCAGAATTGCACCTTGCAATGCGGAGAAATTACTGTTTGTGCATTTACAATATTCATTGATTTTTGCCATTGAAAAACGTCCAGAAATGATTGAAGCTACTGACTGAATGAAAGGAGCTGGCATCTCACTCTCTTTGAATCTTCTTTATCATGCTAAGAGGAGCAGGAAAAAGCAAAAAATTTCAGAATTGCACCTTGCAATGCGGAGAAATTACTGTTTGTGCATTTACAATATTCATTGATTTTTGCCATTGAAAAACGTCCAGAAATGATTGAAGCTACTGACTGAATGAAAGGAGCTGGCATCTCACTCTCTTTGAATCTTCTTTATCATGCTAAGAGGAGCAGGAAAAAGCAAAAAATTTCAGAATTGCACCTTGCAATGCGGAGAAATTACTGTTTGTGCATTTACAATATTCATTGATTTTTGCCATTGAAAAACATCATGTTATTCATATACCAGAAATGTTTGAAGCTACTGACTGAATGAAAGGAGCTGGCATCTCACTCTCTTTGAATCTTCTTTATCATGCTAAGAGGAGCAGGAAAAAGCAAAAAATTTCAGAATTGCACCTTGCAATGCGGAGAAATTACTGTTTGTGCATTTACAATATTCATTGATTTTTGCCATTGAAAAACGTCCAGAAATGATTGAAGCTACTGACTGAATGAAAGGAGCTGGCATCTCACTCTCTTTGAATCTTCTTTATCATGCTAAGAGGAGCAGGAAAAAGCAAAAAATTTCAGAATTGCACCTTGCAATGCGGAGAAATTACTGTTTGTGCATTTACAATATTCATTGATTTTTGCCATTGAAAAACATCATTTTATTCATATACCAGAAATGATTGAAGCTACTGACTGAATGAAAGGAGCTGGCATCTCGCTCTCTTTGAATCTTCTTTATCATGCTAAGAGGAGCAGGAAAAAGCAAAAAATTTCAGAATTGCACCTTGCAATGCGGAGAAATTACTGTTTGTGCATTTACAATATTCATTGATTTTTGCCATTGAAAAACGTCCAGAAATGATTGAAGCTACTGACTGAATGAAAGGAGCTGGCATCTCACTCTCTTTGAATCTTCTTTATCATGCTAAGAGGAGCAGGAAAAAGCAAAAAATTTCAGAATTGCACCTTGCAATGTGGAGAAATTACTGTTTGTGCATTTACAATATTCATTGATTTTTGCCATTGAAAAACATCATGTTATTCATATACCAGAAATGATTGAAGCTACTGACTGAATGAAAGGAGCTGGCATCTCACTCTCTTTGAATCTTCTTTATCATGCTAAGAGGAGCAGGAAAAAGCAAAAAATTTCAGAATTGCACCTTGCAATGCGGAGAAATTACTGTTTGTGCATTTACAATATTCATTGATTTTTGCCATTGAAAAACGTCCAGAAATGATTGAAGCTACTGACTGAATGAAAGGAGCTGGCATCTCACTCTCTTTGAATCTTCTTTATCATGCTAAGAGGAGCAGGAAAAAGCAAAAAATTTCAGAATTGCACCTTGCAATGCGGAGAAATTACTGTTTGTGCTTTTACAATATTCATTGATTTTTGCCATTGAAAAACATCATGTTATTCATATACCAGAAATGTTTGAAGCTACTGACTGAATGAAAGGAGCTGGCATCTCACTCTCTTTGAATCTTCTTTATCATGCTAAGAGGAGCAGGAAAAAGCAAAAAATTTCAGAATTGCACCTTGCAATGCGGAGAAATTACTGTTTGTGCATTTACAATATTCATTGATTTTTGCCATTGAAAAACGTCCAGAAATGATTGAAGCTACTGACTGAATGAAAGGAGCTGGCATCTCACTCTCTTTGAATCTTCTTTATCATGCTAAGAGGAGCAGGAAAAAGCAAAAAATTTCAGAATTGCACCTTGCAATGCGGAGAAATTACTGTTTGTGCATTTACAATATTCATTGATTTTTGCCATTGAAAAACGTCCAGAAATGATTGAAGCTACTGACTGAATGAAAGGAGCTGGCATCTCACTCTCTTTGAATCTTCTTTATCATGCTAAGAGGAGCAGGAAAAAGCAAAAAATTTCAGAATTGCAACTTGCAATGCGGAGAAATTACTGTTTGTGCATTTACAATATTCATTGATTTTTGCCATTGAAAAACATCATGTTATTCATATACCAGAAATGATTGAAGCTACTGACTGAATGAAAGGAGCTGGCATCTCACTCTCTTTGAATCTTCTTTATCATGCTAAGAGGAGCAGGAAAAAGCAAAAAATTTCAGAATTGCACCTTGCAATGCGGAGAAATTACTGTTTGTGCATTTACAATATTCATTGATTTTTGCCATTGAAAAACGTCCAGAAATGATTGAAGCTACTGACTGAATGAAAGGAGCTGGCATCTCACTCTCTTTGAATCTTCTTTATCATGCTAAGAGGAGCAGGAAAAAGCAAAAAATTTCAGAATTGCACCTTGCAATGCGGAGAAATTACTGTTTGTGCTTTTACAATATTCATTGATTTTTGCCATTGAAAAACATCATGTTATTCATATACCAGAAATGTTTGAAGCTACTGACTGAATGAAAGGAGCTGGCATCTCACTCTCTTTGAATCTTCTTTATCATGATAAGAGGAGCAGGAAAAAGCAAAAAATTTCAGAATTGCACCTTGCAATGCGGAGAAATTACTGTTTGTGCATTTACAATATTCATTGATTTTTGCCATTGAAAAACGTCCAGAAATGATTGAAGCTACTGACTGAATGAAAGGAGCTGGCATCTCACTCTCTTTGAATCTTCTTTATCATGCTAAGAGGAGCAGGAAAAAGCAAAAAATTTCAGAATTGCACCTTGCAATGCGGAGAAATTACTGTTTGTGCATTTACAATATTCATTGATTTTTGCCATTGAAAAACGTCCAGAAATGATTGAAGCTACTGACTGAATGAAAGGAGCTGGCATCTCACTCTCTTTGAATCTTCTTTATCATGCTAAGAGGAGCAGGAAAAAGCAAAAAATTTCAGAATTGCACCTTGCAATGCGGAGAAATTACTGTTTGTGCATTTACAATATTCATTGATTTTTGCCATTGAAAAACATCATGTTATTCATATACCAGAAATGATTGAAGCTACTGACTGAATGAAAGGAGCTGGCATCTTACTCTCTTTGAATCTTCTTTGTCATGCTAAGAGGAGCAGGAAAAAGCAAAAAATTTCAGAATTGCACCTTGCAATGCGGAGAAATTACTGTTTGTGCATTTACAATATTCATTGATTTTTGCCATTGAAAAACGTCCAGAAATGATTGAAGCTACTGACTGAATGAAAGGAGCTGGCATCTCACTCTCTTTGAATCTTCTTTATCATGCTAAGAGGAGCAGGAAAAAGCAAAAAATTTCAGAATTGCACCTTGCAATGCGGAGAAATTACTGTTTGTGCATTTACAATATTCATTGATTTTTGCCATTGAAAAACGTCCAGAAATGATTGAAGCTACTGACTGAATGAAAGGAGCTGGCATCTCACTCTCTTTGAATCTTCTTTATCATGCTAAGAGGAGCAGGAAAAAGCAAAAAATTTCAGAATTGCACCTTGCAATGCGGAGAAATTACTGTTTGTGCATTTACAATATTCATTGATTTTTGCCATTGAAAAACATCATGTTATTCATATACCAGAAATGTTTGTAGCTACTGACTGAATGAAAGGAGCTGGCATCTCACTCTCTTTGAATCTTCTTTATCATGCTAAGAGGAGCAGGAAAAAGCAAAAAATTTCAGAATTGCACCTTGCAATGCGGAGAAATTACTGTTTGTGCATTTACAATATTCATTGATTTTTGCCATTGAAAAACGTCCAGAAATGATTGAAGCTACTGACTGAATGAAAGGAGCTGGCATCTCACTCTCTTTGAATCTTCTTTATCATGCTAAGAGGAGCAGGAAAAAGCAAAAAATTTCAGAATTGCACCTTGCAATGCGGAGAAATTACTGTTTGTGCATTTACAATATTCATTGATTTTTGCCATTGAAAAACGTCCAGAAATGATTGAAGCTACTGACTGAATGAAAGGAGCTGGCATCTCACTCTCTTTGAATCTTCTTTATCATGCTAAGAGGAGCAGGAAAAAGCAAAAAATTTCAGAATTGCACCTTGCAATGCGGAGAAATTACTCTTTGTGCATTTACAATATTCATTGATTTTTGCCATTGAAAAACATCATGTTATTCATATACCAGAAATGTTTGAAGCTACTGACTGAATGAAAGGAGCTGGCATCTCACTCTCTTTGAATCTTCTTTATCATGCTAAGAGGAGCAGGAAAAAGCAAAAAATTTCAGAATTGCACCTTGCAATGCGGAGAAATTACTGTTTGTGCATTTACAATATTCATTGATTTTTGCCATTGAAAAACATCATGTTATTCATATACCAGAAATGTTTGAAGCTACTGACTGAATGAAAGGAGCTGGCATCTCACTCTCTTTGAATCTTCTTTATCATGCTAAGAGGAGCAGGAAAAAGCAAAAAATTTCAGAATTGCACCTTGCAATGCGGAGAAATTACTGTTTGTGCATTTACAATATTCATTGATTTTTGCCATTGAAAAACGTCCAGAAATGATTGAAGCTACTGACTGAATGAAAGGAGCTGGCATCTCACTCTCTTTGAATCTTCTTTATCATGCTAAGAGGAGCAGGAAAAAGCAAAAAATTTCAGAATTGCACCTTGCAATGCGGAGAAATTACTGTTTGTGCATTTACAATATTCATTGATTTTTGCCATTGAAAAACATCATGTTATTCATATACCAGAAATGATTGAAGCTACTGACTGAATGAAAGGAGCTGGCATCTCGCTCTCTTTGAATCTTCTTTATCATGCTAAGAGGAGCAGGAAAAAGCAAAAAATTTCAGAATTGCACCTTGCAATGCGGAGAAATTACTGTTTGTGCATTTACAATATTCATTGATTTTTGCCATTGAAAAACGTCCAGAAATGATTTAAGCTACTGACTGAATGAAAGGAGCTGTCATCTCACTCTCTTTGAATCTTCTTTATCATGCTAAGAGGAGCAGGAAAAAGCAAAAAATTTCAGAATTGCACCTTGCAATGTGGAGAAATTACTGTTTGTGCATTTACAATATTCATTGATTTTTGCCATTGAAAAACATCATGTTATTCATATACCAGAAATGATTGAAGCTACTGACTGAATGAAAGGAGCTGGCATCTCACTCTGTTTGAATCTTCTTTATCATGCTAAGAGGAGCAGGAAAAAGCAAAAAATTTCAGAATTGCACCTTGCAATGCGGAGAAATTACTGTTTGTGCATTTACAATATTCATTGATTTTTGCCATTGAAAAACGTCCAGAAATGATTGAAGCTACTGACTGAATGAAAGGAGCTGGCATCTCACTCTCTTTGAATCTTCTTTATCATGCTAAGAGGAGCAGGAAAAAGCAAAAAATTTCAGAATTGCACCTTGCAATGCGGAGAAATTACTGTTTGTGCTTTTACAATATTCATTGATTTTTGCCATTGAAAAACATCATGTTATTCATATACCAGAAATGTTTGAAGCTACTGACTGAATGAAAGGAGCTGGCATCTCACTCTCTTTGAATCTTCTTTATCATGCTAAGAGGAGCAGGAAAAAGCAAAAAATTTCAGAATTGCACCTTGCAATGCGGAGAAATTACTGTTTGTGCATTTACAATATTCATTGATTTTTGCCATTGAAAAACGTCCAGAAATGATTGAAGCTACTGACTGAATGAAAGGAGCTGGCATCTCACTCTCTTTGAATCTTCTTTATCATGCTAAGAGGAGCAGGAAAAAGCAAAAAATTTCAGAATTGCACCTTGCAATGCGGAGAAATTACTGTTTGTGCATTTACAATATTCATTGATTTTTGCCATTGAAAAACGTCCAGAAATGATTGAAGCTACTGACTGAATGAAAGGAGCTGGCATCTCACTCTCTTTGAATCTTCTTTATCATGCTAAGAGGAGCAGGAAAAAGCAAAAAATTTCAGAATTGCAACTTGCAATGCGGAGAAATTACTGTTTGTGCATTTACAATATTCATTGATTTTTGCCATTGAAAAACATCATGTTATTCATATACCAGAAATGATTGAAGCTACTGACTGAATGAAAGGAGCTGGCATCTCACTCTCTTTGAATCTTCTTTATCATGCTAAGAGGAGCAGGAAAAAGCAAAAAATTTCAGAATTGCACCTTGCAATGCGGAGAAATTACTGTTTGTGCATTTACAATATTCATTGATTTTTGCCATTGAAAAACGTCCAGAAATGATTGAAGCTACTGACTGAATGAAAGGAGCTGGCATCTCACTCTCTTTGAATCTTCTTTATCATGCTAAGAGGAGCAGGAAAAAGCAAAAAATTTCAGAATTGCACCTTGCAATGCGGAGAAATTACTGTTTGTGCTTTTACAATATTCATTGATTTTTGCCATTGAAAAACATCATATTATTCATATACCAGAAATGTTTGAAGCTACTGACTGAATGAAAGGAGCTGGCATCTCACTCTCTTTGAATCTTCTTTATCATGCTAAGAGGAGCAGGAAAAAGCAAAAAATTTCAGAATTGCACCTTGCAATGCGGAGAAATTACTGTTTGTGCATTTACAATATTCATTGATTTTTGCCATTGAAAAACGTCCAGAAATGATTGAAGCTACTGACTGAATGAAAGGAGCTGGCATCTCACTCTCTTTGAATCTTCTTTATCATGCTAAGAGGAGCAGGAAAAAGCAAAAAATTTCAGAATTGCACCTTGCAATGCGGAGAAATTACTGTTTGTGCATTTACAATATTCATTGATTTTTGCCATTGAAAAACGTCCAGAAATGATTGAAGCTACTGACTGAATGAAAGGAGCTGGCATCTCACTCTCTTTGAATCTTCTTTATCATGCTAAGAGGAGCAGGAAAAAGCAAAAAATTTCAGAATTGCACCTTGCAATGCGGAGAAATTACTGTTTGTGCATTTACAATATTCATTGATTTTTGCCATTGAAAAACATCATGTTATTCATATACCAGAAATGATTGAAGCTACTGACTGAATGAAAGGAGCTGGCATCTTACTCTCTTTGAATCTTCTTTGTCATGCTAAGAGGAGCAGGAAAAAGCAAAAAATTTCAGAATTGCACCTTGCAATGCGGAGAAATTACTGTTTGTGCATTTACAATATTCATTGATTTTTGCCATTGAAAAACGTCCAGAAATGATTGAAGCTACTGACTGAATGAAAGGAGCTGGCATCTCACTCTCTTTGAATCTTCTTTATCATGCTAAGAGGAGCAGGAAAAAGCAAAAAATTTCAGAATTGCACCTTGCAATGCGGAGAAATTACTGTTTGTGCATTTACAATATTCATTGATTTTTGCCATTGAAAAACGTCCAGAAATGATTGAAGCTACTGACTGAATGAAAGGAGCTGGCATCTCACTCTCTTTGAATCTTCTTTATCATGCTAAGAGGAGCAGGAAAAAGCAAAAAATTTCAGAATTGCACCTTGCAATGCGGAGAAATTACTGTTTGTGCATTTACAATATTCATTGATTTTTGCCATTGAAAAACATCATGTTATTCATATACCAGAAATGTTTGTAGCTACTGACTGAATGAAAGGAGCTGGCATCTCACTCTCTTTGAATCTTCTTTATCATGCTAAGAGGAGCAGGAAAAAGCAAAAAATTTCAGAATTGCACCTTGCAATGCGGAGAAATTACTGTTTGTGCATTTACAATATTCATTGATTTTTGCCATTGAAAAACGTCCAGAAATGATTGAAGCTACTGACTGAATGAAAGGACCTGGCATCTCACTCTCTTTGAATCTTCTTTATCATGCTAAGAGGAGCAGGAAAAAGCAAAAAATTTCAGAATTGCACCTTGCAATGTGGAGAAATTACTGTTTGTGCATTTACAATATTCATTGATTTTTGCCATTGAAAAACATCATGTTATTCATACACCAGAAATGATTGAAGCTACTGACTGAATGAAAGGAGCTGGCATCTCACTCTCTTTGAATCTTCTTTATCATGCTAAGAGGAGCAGGAAAAAGCAAAAAATTTCAGAATTGCACCTTGCAATGCGGAGAAATTACTGTTTGTGCATTTACAATATTCATTGATTTTTGCCATTGAAAAACATCATGTTATTCATATACCAGAAATGTTTGAAGCTACTGACTGAATGAAAGGAGCTGGCATCTCACTCTCTTTGAATCTTCTTTATCATGCTAAGAGGAGCAGGAAAAAGCAAAAAATTTCAGAATTGCACCTTGCAATGCGGAGAAATTACTGTTTGTGCATTTACAATATTCATTGATTTTTGCCATTGAAAAACGTCCAGAAATGATTGAAGCTACTGACTGAATGAAAGGAGCTGGCATCTCACTCTCTTTGAATCTTCTTTATCATGCTAAGAGGAGCAGGAAAAAGCAAAAAATTTCAGAATTGCACCTTGCAATGCGGAGAAATTACTGTTTGTGCATTTACAATATTCATTGATTTTTGCCATTGAAAAACGTCCAGAAATGATTGAAGCTACTGACTGAATGAAAGGAGCTGGCATCTCACTCTCTTTGAATCTTCTTTATCATGCTAAGAGGAGCAGGAAAAAGCAAAAAATTTCAGAATTGCAACTTGCAATGCGGAGAAATTACTGTTTGTGCATTTACAATATTCATTGATTTTTGCCATTGAAAAACATCATGTTATTCATATACCAGAAATGATTGAAGCTACTGACTGAATGAAAGGAGCTGGCATCTCACTCTCTTTGAATCTTCTTTATCATGCTAAGAGGAGCAGGAAAAAGCAAAAAATTTCAGAATTGCACCTTGCAATGCGGAGAAATTACTGTTTGTGCATTTACAATATTCATTGATTTTTGCCATTGAAAAACGTCCAGAAATGATTGAAGCTACTGACTGAATGAAAGGAGCTGGCATCTCACTCTCTTTGAATCTTCTTTATCATGCTAAGAGGAGCAGGAAAAAGCAAAAAATTTCAGAATTGCACCTTGCAATGCGGAGAAATTACTCTTTGTGCATTTACAATATTCATTGATTTTTGCCATTGAAAAACATCATGTTATTCATATACCAGAAATGTTTGAAGCTACTGACTGAATGAAAGGAGCTGGCATCTCACTCTCTTTGAATCTTCTTTATCATGCTAAGAGGAGCAGGAAAAAGCAAAAAATTTCAGAATTGCACCTTGCAATGCGGAGAAATTACTGTTTGTGCATTTACAATATTCATTGATTTTTGCCATTGAAAAACATCATGTTATTCATATACCAGAAATGTTTGAAGCTACTGACTGAATGAAAGGAGCTGGCATCTCACTCTCTTTGAATCTTCTTTATCATGCTAAGAGGAGCAGGAAAAAGCAAAAAATTTCAGAATTGCACCTTGCAATGCGGAGAAATTACTGTTTGTGCATTTACAATATTCATTGATTTTTGCCATTGAAAAACGTCCAGAAATGATTGAAGCTACTGACTGAATGAAAGGAGCTGGCATCCCACTCTCTTTGAATCTTCTTTATCATGCTAAGAGGAGCAGGAAAAAGCAAAAAATTTCAGAATTGCACCTTGCAATGCGGAGAAATTACTGTTTGTGCATGTACAATATTCATTGATTTTTGCCATTGAAAAACATCATGTTATTCATATACCAGAAATGATTGAAGCTACTGACTGAATGAAAGGAGCTGGCATCTCGCTCTCTTTGAATCTTCTTTATCATGCTAAGAGGAGCAGGAAAAAGCAAAAAATTTCAGAATTGCACCTTGCAATGCGGAGAAATTACTGTTTGTGCATTTACAATATTCATTGATTTTTGCCATTGAAAAACGTCCAGAAATGATTGAAGCTACTGACTGAATGAAAGGAGCTGTCATCTCACTCTCTTTGAATCTTTATCATGCTAAGAGGAGCAGGAAAAAGCAAAAAATTTCAGAATTGCACCTTGCAATGTGGAGAAATTACTGTTTGTGCATTTACAATATTCATTGATTTTTGCCATTGAAAAACATCATGTTATTCATATACCAGAAATGATTGAAGCTACTGACTGAATGAAAGGAGCTGGCATCTCACTCTCTTTGAATCTTCTTTATCATGCTAAGAGGAGCAGGAAAAAGCAAAAAATTTCAGAATTGCACCTTGCAATGCGGAGAAATTACTGTTTGTGCATTTACAATATTCATTGATTTTTGCCATTGAAAAACGTCCAGAAATGATTGAAGCTACTGACTGAATGAAAGGAGCTGGCATCTCACTCTCTTTGAATCTTCTTTATCATGCTAAGAGGAGCAGGAAAAAGCAAAAAATTTCAGAATTGCACCTTGCAATGCGGAGAAATTACTGTTTGTGCTTTTACAATATTCATTGATTTTTGCCATTGAAAAACATCATGTTATTCATATACCAGAAATGTTTGAAGCTACTGACTGAATGAAAGGAGCTGGCATCTCACTCTCTTTGAATCTTCTTTATCATGCTAAGAGGAGCAGGAAAAAGCAAAAAATTTCAGAATTGCACCTTGCAATGCGGAGAAATTACTGTTTGTGCATTTACAATATTCATTGATTTTTGCCATTGAAAAACGTCCAGAAATGATTGAAGCTACTGACTGAATGAAAGGAGCTGGCATCTCACTCTCTTTGAATCTTCTTTATCATGCTAAGAGGAGCAGGAAAAAGCAAAAAATTTCAGAATTGCACCTTGCAATGCGGAGAAATTACTGTTTGTGCATTTACAATATTCATTGATTTTTGCCATTGAAAAACGTCCAGAAATGATTGAAGCTACTGACTGAATGAAAGGAGCTGGCATCTCACTCTCTTTGAATCTTCTTTATCATGCTAAGAGGAGCAGGAAAAAGCAAAAAATTTCAGAATTGCAACTTGCAATGCGGAGAAATTACTGTTTGTGCATTTACAATATTCATTGATTTTTGCCATTGAAAAACATCATGTTATTCATATACCAGAAATGATTGAAGCTACTGACTGAATGAAAGGAGCTGGCATCTCACTCTCTTTGAATCTTCTTTATCATGCTAAGAGGAGCAGGAAAAAGCAAAAAATTTCAGAATTGCACCTTGCAATGCGGAGAAATTACTGTTTGTGCATTTACAATATTCATTGATTTTTGCCATTGAAAAACGTCCAGAAATGATTGAAGCTACTGACTGAATGAAAGGAGCTGGCATCTCACTCTCTTTGAATCTTCTTTATCATGCTAAGAGGAGCAGGAAAAAGCAAAAAATTTCAGAATTGCACCTTGCAATGCGGAGAAATTACTGTTTGTGCTTTTACAATATTCATTGATTTTTGCCATTGAAAAACATCATATTATTCATATACCAGAAATGTTTGAAGCTACTGACTGAATGAAAGGAGCTGGCATCTCACTCTCTTTGAATCTTCTTTATCATGCTAAGAGGAGCAGGAAAAAGCAAAAAATTTCAGAATTGCACCTTGCAATGCGGAGAAATTACTGTTTGTGCATTTACAATATTCATTGATTTTTGCCATTGAAAAACGTCCAGAAATGATTGAAGCTACTGACTGAATGAAAGGAGCTGGCATCTCACTCTCTTTGAATCTTCTTTATCATGCTAAGAGGAGCAGGAAAAAGCAAAAAATTTCAGAATTGCACCTTGCAATGCGGAGAAATTACTGTTTGTGCATTTACAATATTCATTGATTTTTGCCATTGAAAAACGTCCAGAAATGATTGAAGCTACTGACTGAATGAAAGGAGCTGGCATCTCACTCTCTTTGAATCTTCTTTATCATGCTAAGAGGAGCAGGAAAAAGCAAAAAATTTCAGAATTGCACCTTGCAATGCGGAGAAATTACTGTTTGTGCATTTACAATATTCATTGATTTTTGCCATTGAAAAACATCATGTTATTCATATACCAGAAATGATTGAAGCTACTGACTGAATGAAAGGAGCTGGCATCTTACTCTCTTTGAATCTTCTTTGTCATGCTAAGAGGAGCAGGAAAAAGCAAAAAATTTCAGAATTGCACCTTGCAATGCGGAGAAATTACTGTTTGTGCATATACAATATTCATTGATTTTTGCCATTGAAAAACGTCCAGAAATGATTGAAGCTACTGACTGAATAAAAGGAGCTGGCATCTCACTCTCTTTGAATCTTCTTTATCATGCTAAGAGGAGCAGGAAAAAGCAAAAAATTTCAGAATTGCACCTTGCAATGCGGAGAAATTACTGTTTGTGCATTTACAATATTCATTGATTTTTGCCATTGAAAAACGTCCAGAAATGATTGAAGCTACTGACTGAATGAAAGGAGCTGGCATCTCACTCTCTTTGAATCTTCTTTATCATGCTAAGAGGAGCAGGAAAAAGCAAAAAATTTCAGAATTGCACCTTGCAATGCGGAGAAATTACTGTTTGTGCATTTACAATATTCATTGATTTTTGCCATTGAAAAACATCATGTTATTCATATACCAGAAATGTTTGTAGCTACTGACTGAATGAAAGGAGCTGGCATCTCACTCTCTTTGAATCTTCTTTATCATGCTAAGAGGAGCAGGAAAAAGCAAAAAATTTCAGAATTGCACCTTGCAATGCGGAGAAATTACTGTTTGTGCATTTACAATATTCATTGATTTTTGCCATTGAAAAACATCATGTTATTCATATACCAGAAATGTTTGAAGCTACTGACTGAATGAAAGGAGCTGGCATCTCACTCTCTTTGAATCTTCTTTATCATGCTAAGAGGAGCAGGAAAAAGAAAAAAATTTCAGAATTGCACCTTGCAATGCGGAGAAATTACTGTTTGTGCATTTACAATATTCATTGATTTTTGCCATTGAAAAACGTCCAGAAATGATTGAAGCTACTGACTGAATGAAAGGAGCTGGCATCTCACTCTCTTTGAATCTTATTTATCATGCTAAGAGGAGCAGGAAAAAGCAAAAAATTTCAGAATTGCACCTTGCAATGCGGAGAAATTACTGTTTGTGCATTTACAATATTCATTGATTTTTGCCATTGAAAAACGTCCAGAAATGATTGAAGCTACTGACTGAATGAAAGGAGCTGGCATCTCACTCTCTTTGAATCTTCTTTATCATGCTAAGAGGAGCAGGAAAAAGCAAAAAATTTCAGAATTGCAACTTGCAATGCGGAGAAATTACTGTTTGTGCATTTACAATATTCATTGATTTTTGCCATTGAAAAACATCATGTTATTCATATACCAGAAATGATTGAAGCTACTGACTGAATGAAAGGAGCTGGCATCTCACTCTCTTTGAATCTTCTTTATCATGCTAAGAGGAGCAGGAAAAAGCAAAAAATTTCAGAATTGCACCTTGCAATGCGGAGAAATTACTGTTTGTGCATTTACAATATTCATTGATTTTTGCCATTGAAAAACGTCCAGAAATGATTGAAGCTACTGACTGAATGAAAGGAGCTGGCATCTCACTATCTTTGAATCTTCTTTATCATGCTAAGAGGAGCAGGAAAAAGCAAAAAATTTATGAATTGCACCTTGCAATGCGGAGAAATTACTGTTTGTGCTTTTACAATATTCATTGATTTTTGCCATTGAAAAACATCATATTATTCATATACCAGAAATGTTTGAAGCTACTGACTGAATGAAAGGACCTGGCATCTCACTCTCTTTGAATCTTCTTTATCATGCTAAGAGGAGCAGGAAAAAGCAAAAAATTTCAGAATTGCACCTTGCAATGCGGAGAAATTACTGTTTGTGCATTTACAATATTCATTGATTTTTGCCATTGAAAAACGTCCAGAAATGATTGAAGCTACTGACTGAATGAAAGGAGCTGGCATCTCACTCTCTTTGAATCTTCTTTATCATGCTAAGAGGAGCAGGAAAAAGCAAAAAATTTCAGAATTGCACCTTGCAATGCGGAGAAATTACTGTTTGTGCATTTACAATATTCATTGATTTTTGCCATTGAAAAACATCATGTTATTCATATACCAGAAATGATTGAAGCTACTGACTGAATGAAAGGAGCTGGCATCTTACTCTCTTTGAATCTTCTTTGTCATGCTAAGAGGAGCAGGAAAAAGCAAAAAATTTCAGAATTGCACCTTGCAATGCGGAGAAATTACTGTTTGTGCATTTACAATATTCATTGATTTTTGCCATTGAAAAACGTCCAGAAATGATTGAAGCTACTGACTGAATGAAAGGAGCTGGCATCTCACTCTCTTTGAATCTTCTTTATCATGCTAAGAGGAGCAGGAAAAAGCAAAAAATTTCAGAATTGCACCTTGCAATGCGGAGAAATTACTGTTTGTGCATTTACAATATTCATTGATTTTTGCCATTGAAAAACATCATGTTATTCATATACCAGAAATGTTTGAAGCTACTGACTGAATGAAAGGAGCTGGCATCTCACTCTCTTTGAATCTTCTTTATCATGCTAAGAGGAGCAGGAAAAAGCAAAAAATTTCAGAATTGCACCTTGCAATGCGGAGAAATTACTGTTTGTGCCTTTACAATATTCATTGATTTTTGCCATTGAAAAACGTCCAGAAATGATTGAAGCTACTGACTGAATGAAAGGAGCTGGCATCTCACTCTCTTTGAATCTTCTTTATCATGCTAAGAGGAGCAGGAAAAAGCAAAAAATTTCAGAATTGCACCTTGCAATGCGGAGAAATTACTGTTTGTGCATTTACAATATTCATTGATTTTTGCCATTGAAAAACATCATGTTATTCATATACCAGAAATGATTGAAGCTACTGACTGAATGAAAGGAGCTGGCATCTCACTCTCTTTGAATCTTCTTTATCATGCTAAGAGGAGCAGGAAAAAGCAAAAAATTTCAGAATTGCACCTTGCAATGCGGAGAAATTACTGTTTGTGCATTTACAATATTCATTGATTTTTGCCATTGAAAAACGTCCAGAAATGATTGAAGCTACTGACTGAATGAAAGGAGCTGGCATCTCACTCTCTTTGAATCTTCTTTATCATGCTAAGAGGAGCAGGAAAAAGCAAAAAATTTCAGAATTGCACCTTGCAATGCGGAGAAATTACTGTTTGTGCTTTTACAATATTCATTGATTTTTGCCATTGAAAAACATCATATTATTCATATACCAGAAATGTTTGAAGCTACTGACTGAATGAAAGGACCTGGCATCTCACTCTCTTTGAATCTTCTTTATCATGCTAAGAGGAGCAGGAAAAAGCAAAAAATTTCAGAATTGCACCTTGCAATGCGGAGAAATTACTGTTTGTGCATTTACAATATTCATTGATTTTTGCCATTGAAAAACGTCCAGAAATGATTGAAGCTACTGACTGAATGAAAGGAGCTGGCATCTCACTCTCTTTGAATCTTCTTTATCATGCTAAGAGGAGCAGGAAAAAGCAAAAAATTTCAGAATTGCACCTTGCAATGCGGAGAAATTACTGTTTGTGCATTTACAATATTCATTGATTTTTGCCATTGAAAAATGTCCAGAAATGATTGAAGCTACTGACTGAATGAAAGGAGCTGGCATCTCACTCTCTTTGAATCTTCTTTATCATGCTAAGAGGAGCAGGAAAAAGCAAAAAATTTCAGAATTGCACCTTGCAATGCGGAGAAATTACTGTTTGTGCATTTACAATATTCATTGATTTTTGCCATTGAAAAACATCATGTTATTCATATACCAGAAATGTTTGAAGCTACTGACTGAATGAAAGGAGCTGGCATCTCACTCTCTTTGAATCTTCTTTATCATGCTAAGAGGAGCAGGAAAAAGCAAAAAATTTCAGAATTGCACCTTGCAATGCGGAGAAATTACTGTTTGTGCATTTACAATATTCATTGATTTTTGCCATTGAAAAACGTCCAGAAATGATTGAAGCTACTGACTGAATGAAAGGAGCTGGCATCTCACTCTCTTTGAATCTTCTTTATCATGCTAAGAGGAGCAGGAAAAAGCAAAAAATTTCAGAATTGCACCTTGCAATGCGGAGAAATTACTGTTTGTGCATTTACAATATTCATTGATTTTTGCCATTGAAAAACATCATGTTATTCATATACCAGAAATGATTGAAGCTACTGACTGAATGAAAGGAGCTGGCATCTCACTCTCTTTGAATCTTCTTTATCATGCTAAGAGGAGCAGGAAAAAGCAAAAAATTTCAGAATTGCACCTTGCAATGCGGAGAAATTACTGTTTGTGCATTTACAATATTCATTGATTTTTGCCATTGAAAAACGTCCAGAAATGATTGAAGCTACTGACTGAATGAAAGGAGCTGGCATCTCACTCTCTTTGAATCTTCTTTATCATGCTAAGAGGAGCAGGAAAAAGCAAAAAATTTCAGAATTGCACCTTGCAATGCGGAGAAATTACTGTTTGTGCTTTTACAATATTCATTGATTTTTGCCATTGAAAAACATCATATTATTCATATACCAGAAATGTTTGAAGCTACTGACTGAATGAAAGGACCTGGCATCTCACTCTCTTTGAATCTTCTTTATCATGCTAAGAGGAGCAGGAAAAAGCAAAAAATTTCAGAATTGCACATTGCAATGCGGAGAAATTACTGTTTGTGCATTTACAATATTCATTGATTTTTGCCATTGAAAAACGTCCAGAAATGATTGAAGCTACTGACTGAATGAAAGGAGCTGGCATCTCACTCTCTTTGAATCTTCTTTATCATGCTAAGAGGAGCAGGAAAAAGCAAAAAATTTCAGAATTGCACCTTGCAATGCGGAGAAATTACTGTTTGTGCATTTACAATATTCATTGATTTTTGCCATTGAAAAATGTCCAGAAATGATTGAAGCTACTGACTGAATGAAAGGAGCTGGCATCTCACTCTCTTTGAATCTTCTTTATCATGCTAAGAGGAGCAGGAAAAAGCAAAAAATTTCAGAATTGCACCTTGCAATGCGGAGAAATTACTGTTTGTGCATTTACAATATTCATTGATTTTTGCCATTGAAAAACGTCCAGAAATGATTGAAGCTACTGACTGAATGAAAGGAGCTGGCATCTCACTCTCTTTGAATCTTCTTTATCATGCTAAGAGGAGCAGGAAAAAGCAAAAAATTTCAGAATTGCACCTTGCAATGCGGAGAAATTACTGTTTGTGCATTTACAATATTCATTGATTTTTGCCATTGAAAAACGTCCAGAAATGATTGAAGCTACTGACTGAATGAAAGGAGCTGGCATCTCACTCTCTTTGAATCTTCTTTATCATGCTAAGAGGAGCAGGAAAAAGCAAAAAATTTCAGAATTGCACCTTGCAATGCGGAGAAATTACTGTTTGTGCATTTACAATATTCATTGATTTTTGCCATTGAAAAACATCATGTTATTCATATACCAGAAATGTTTGTAGCTACTGACTGAATGAAAGGAGCTGGCATCTCACTCTCTTTGAATCTTCTTTATCATGCTAAGAGGAGCAGGAAAAAGCAAAAAATTTCAGAATTGCACCTTGCAATGCGGAGAAATTACTGTTTGTGCATTTACAATATTCATTGATTTTTGCCATTGAAAAACGTCCAGAAATGATTGAAGCTACTGACTGAATGAAAGGAGCTGGCATCTCACTCTCTTTGAATCTTCTTTATCATGCTAAGAGGAGCAGGAAAAAGCAAAAAATTTCAGAATTGCACGTTGCAATGCGGAGAAATTACTGTTTGTGCATTTACAATATTCATTGATTTTTGCCATTGAAAAACGTCCAGAAATGATTGAAGCTACTGACTGAATGAAAGGAGCTGGCATCTCACTCTCTTTGAATCTTCTTTATCATGCTAAGAGGAGCAGGAAAAAGCAAAAAATTTCAGAATTGCACCTTGCAATGCGGAGAAATTACTCTTTGTGCATTTACAATATTCATTGATTTTTGCCATTGAAAAACATCATGTTATTCATATACCAGAAATGTTTGAAGCTACTGACTGAATGAAAGGAGCTGGCATCTCACTCTCTTTGAATCTTCTTTATCATGCTAAGAGGAGCAGGAAAAAGCAAAAAATTTCAGAATTGCACCTTGCAATGCGGAGAAATTACTGTTTGTGCATTTACAATATTCACTGATTTTTGCCATTGAAAAACATCATGTTATTCATATACCAGAAATGTTTGAAGCTACTGACTGAATGAAAGGAGCTGGCATCTCACTCTCTTTGAATCTTCTTTATCATGCTAAGAGGAGCAGGAAAAAGCAAAAAATTTCAGAATTGCACCTTGCAATGTGGAGAAATTACTGTTTGTGCATTTACAATATTCATTGATTTTTACCATTGAAAAACGTCCAGAAATGATTGAAGCTACTGACTGAATGAAAGTAGCTGGCATCTCACTCTCTTTGAATCTTCTTTATCATGCTAAGAGGAGCAGGAAAAAGCAAAAAATTTCAGACTTGCACCTTGCAATGCGGAGAAATTACTGTTTGTGCATTTACAATATTCATTGATTTTTGCCATTGAAAAACATCATGTTATTCATATACCAGAAATGTTTGAAGCTACTGACTGAATGAAAGGAGCTGGCATCTCACTCTCTTTGAATCTTCTTTATCATGCTAAGAGGAGCAGGAAAAAGCAAAAAATTTCAGAATTGCACCTTGCAATGCGGAGAAATTACTGTTTGTGCATTTACAATATTCATTGATTTTTGCCATTGAAAAACGTCCAGAAATGATTGAAGCTACTGACTGAATGAAAGGAGCTGGCATCTCACTCTCTTTGAATCTTCTTTATCATGCTAAGAGGAGCAGGAAAAAGCAAAAAATTTCAGAATTGCACCTTGCAATGCGGAGAAATTACTGTTTGTGCATTTACAATATTCATTGATTTTTGCCATTGAAAAACGTCCAGAAATGATTGAAGCTACTGACTGAATGAAAGGAGCTGGCATCTCACTCTCTTTGAATCTTCTTTATCATGCTAAGAGGAGCAGGAAAAATCAAAAAATTTCAGAATTGCACCTTGCAATGCGGAGAAATTACTGTTTGTGCATTTACAATATTCAATGATTTTTGCCATTGAAAAACATGTTATTCATATACCAGAAATGTTTGAAGCTACTGACTGAATGAAAGGAGCTGGCACCTCACTCTCTTTGAATCTTCTTTATCATGCTAAGAGGAGCGGGAAAAAGCAAAAAATTTCAGAATTGCACCTTGCAATGCGGAGAAATTACTGTTTGTGCATTTACATTATTCATTGATTTTTGCCATTGAAAAACATCCAGAAATGATTGAAGGTACTGACTGAATGAAAGGAGCTGGCATCTCACTCTCTTTGAATCTTCTTTATCATGCTAAGAGGAGCAGGAAAAAGCAAAAAATTTCAGAATTGCACCTTGCAATGCGGAGAAATTACTGTTTGTGCATTTACAATATTCATTGATTTTTGCCATTGAAAAACGTCCAGAAATGATTGAAGCTACTGACTGAATGAAAGGAGCTGGCATCTCACTCTCTTTGAATCTTCTTTATCATGCTAAGCGGAGCAGGAAAAAGCCAAAAATTTCAGAATTGCACCTTGCAATGCGGAGAAATTACAGTTTGTGCATTTACAATATTCATTGATTTTTGCCATTGAAAAACATCCAGAAATGATTGAAGCTACTGACTGAATGAAAGGAGCTGGCATCTCACTCTCTTTGAATATTCTTTATCATGCTAAGAGGAGCAGGAAAAAGCAAAAAATTTCAGAATTGCACCTTGCAATGCGGAGAAATTACTGTTTGTGCATTTACAATATTCATTGATTTTTGCCATTGAAAAACATCATGTTATTCATATACCAGAAATGTTTGAAGCTACTGACTGAATGAAAGGAGCTGGCATCTCACTCTCTTTGAATCTTCTTTATCATGCTAAGAGGAGCAGGAAAAAGCAAAAAATTTCAGAATTGCACCTTGCAATGCGGAGAAATTACTGTTTGTGCATTTACAATATTCATTGATTTTTGCCATTGAAAAACATCATGTTATTCATATACCAGAAATGTTTGAAGCTACTGACTGAATGAAAGGAGCTGGCATCTCACTCTCTTTGAATCTTCTTTATCATGCTAAGAGGAGCAGGAAAAAGCAAAAAATTTCAGAATTGCACCTTGCAATGTGGAGAAATTACTGTTTGTGCATTTACAATATTCATTGATTTTTACCATTGAAAAACGTCCAGAAATGATTGAAGCTACTGACTGAATGAAAGTAGCTGTCATCTCACTCTCTTTGAATCTTCTTTATCATGCTAAGAGGAGCAGGAAAAAGCAAAAAATTTCAGAATTGCACCTTGCAATGCAGAGAAATTACTGTTTGTGCATTTACAATATTCATTGATTTTTGCCATTGAAAAACATCATGTTATTCATATACCAGAAATGTTTGAAGCTACTGACTGAATGAAAGGAGCTGGCATCTCACTCTCTTTGAATCTTCTTTATCATGCTAAGAGGAGCAGGAAAAAGCAAAAAATTTCAGAATTGCACCTTGCAATGTGGAGAAATTACTGTTTGTGCATTTACAATATTCATTGATTTTTACCATTGAAAAACGTCCAGAAATGATTGAAGCTACTGACTGAATGAAAGTAGCTGGCATCTCACTCTCTTTGAATCTTCTTTATCATGCTAAGAGGAGCAGGAAAAAGCAAAAAATTTCAGACTTGCACCTTGCAATGCGGAGAAATTACTGTTTGTGCATTTACAATATTCATTGATTTTTGCCATTGAAAAACATCATGTTATTCATATACCAGAAATGTTTGAAGCTACTGACTGAATGAAAGGAGCTGGCATCTCACTCTCTTTGAATCTTCTTTATCATGCTAAGAGGAGCAGGAAAAAGCAAAAAATTTCAGAATTGCACCTTGCAATGCGGAGAAATTACTGTTTGTGCATTTACAATATTCATTGATTTTTGCCATTGAAAAACGTCCAGAAATGATTGAAGCTACTGACTGAATGAAAGGAGCTGGCATCTCACTCTCTTTGAATCTTGTTTATCATGCTAAGAGGAGCAGGAAAAAGCAAAAAATTTCAGAATTGCACCTTGCAATGCAGAGAAATTACTGTTTGTGCATTTACAATATTCATTGATTTTTGCCATTGAAAAACGTCCAGAAATGATTGAAGCTACTGACTGAATGAAAGGAGCTGGCATCTCACTCTCTTTGAATCTTCTTTATCATGCTAAGAGGAGCAGGAAAAAGCAAAAAATTTCAAAATTGCACCTTGCAATGCGGAGAAATTACTGTTTGTGCATTTACAATATTCATTGATTTTTGCCATTGAAAAACATCATGTTATTCATATACCAGAAATGATTGAAGCTACTGACTGAATGAAAGGAGCTGGCATCTCACTCTCTTTGAATCTTCTTTATCATGCTAAGAGGAGCAGGAAAAAGCAAAAAATTTCAGAATTGCACCTTGCAATGCGGAGAAATTACTGTTTGTGCATTTACAAAATTCATTGATTTTTGCCATTGAAAAACGTCCAGAAATGATTGAAGCTACTGACTGAATGAAAGGAACTGGCATCTCACTCTCTTTGAATCTTCTTTATCATGCTAAGAGGAGCAGGAAAAAGCAAAAAATTTCAGAATTGCACCTTGCAATGCGGAGAAATTACTGTTTGTGCATTTACAATATTCATTGATTTTTGCCATTGAAAAACATCATGTTATTCATATACCAGAAATGTTTGAAGCTACTGACTGAATGAAAGGAGCTGGCATCTCACTCTCTTTGAATCTTCTTTATCATGCTAAGAGGAGCAGGAAAAAGCAAAAAATTTCAGAATTGCACCTTGCAATGTGGAGAAATTACTGTTTGTGCATTTACAATATTCATTGATTTTTACCATTGAAAAACGTCCAGAAATGATTGAAGCTACTGACTGAATGAAAGTAGCTGGCATCTCACTCTCTTTGAATCTTCTTTATCATGCTAAGAGGAGCAGGAAAAAGCAAAAAATTTCAGACTTGCACCTTGCAATGCGGAGAAATTACTGTTTGTGCATTTACAATATTCATTGATTTTTGCCATTGAAAAACATCATGTTATTCATATACCAGAAATGTTTGAAGCTACTGACTGAATGAAAGGAGCTGGCATCTCACTCTCTTTGAATCTTCTTTATCATGCTAAGAGGAGCAGGAAAAAGCAAAAAATTTCAGAATTGCACCTTGCAATGCGGAGAAATTACTGTTTGTGCATTTACAATATTCATTGATTTTTGCCATTGAAAAACGTCCAGAAATGATTGAAGCTACTGACTGAATGAAAGGAGCTGGCATCTCACTCTCTTTGAATCTTCTTTATCATGCTAAGAGGAGCAGGAAAAAGCAAAAAATTTCAGAATTGCACCTTGCAATGCGGAGAAATTACTGTTTGTGCATTTACAATATTCATTGATTTTTGCCATTGAAAAACGTCCAGAAATGATTGAAGCTACTGACTGAATGAAAGGAGCTGGCATCTCACTCTCTTTGAATCTTCTTTATCATGCTAAGAGGAGCAGGAAAAAGCAAAAAATTTCAGAATTGCACCTTGCAATGCGGAGAAATTACTGTTTGTGCATTTACAATATTCATTGATTTTTGCCATTGAAAAACGTCCAGAAATGATTGAAGCTACTGACTGAATGAAAGGAGCTGGCATCTCACTCTCTTTGAATCTTCTTTATCATGCTAAGAGGAGCAGGAAAAAGCAAAAAATTTCAGAATTGCACCTTGCAATGCGGAGAAATTACTCTTTGTGCATTTACAATATTCATTGATTTTTGCCATTGAAAAACATCATGTTATTCATATACCAGAAATGTTTGAAGCTACTGACTGAATGAAAGGAGCTGGCATCTCACTCTCTTTGAATCTTCTTTATCATGCTAAGAGGAGCAGGAAAAACCAAAAAATTTCAGAATTGCACCTTGCAATGCGGAGAAATTACTGTTTGTGCATTTACAATATTCATTGATTTTTGCCATTGAAAAACATCATGTTATTCATATACCAGAAATGTTTGAAGCTACTGACTGAATGAAAGGAGCTGGCATCTCACTCTCTTTGAATCTTCTTTATCATGCTAAGAGGAGCAGGAAAAAGCAAAAAATTTCAGAATTGCACCTTGCAATGTGGAGAAATTACTGTTTGTGCATTTACAATATTCATTGATTTTTACCATTGAAAAACGTCCAGAAATGATTGAAGCTACTGACTGAATGAAAGTAGCTGGCATCTCACTCTCTTTGAATCTTCTTTATCATGCTAAGAGGAGCAGGAAAAAGCAAAAAATTTCAGACTTGCACCTTGCAATGCGGAGAAATTACTGTTTGTGCATTTACAATATTCATTGATTTTTGCCATTGAAAAACATCATGTTATTCATATACCAGAAATGTTTGAAGCTACTGACTGAATGAAAGGAGCTGGCATCTCACTCTCTTTGAATCTTCTTTATCATGCTAAGAGGAGCAGGAAAAAGCAAAAAATTTCAGAATTGCACCTTGCAATGCGGAGAAATTACTGTTTGTGCATTTCCAATATTCATTGATTTTTGCCATTGAAAAACGTCCAGAAATGATTGAAGCTACTGACTGAATGAAAGGAGCTGGCATCTCACTCTCTTTGAATCTTCTTTATCATGCTAAGAGGAGCAGGAAAAATCAAAAAATTTCAGAATTGCACCTTGCAATGCGGAGAAATTACTGTTTGTGCATTTACAATATTCAATGATTTTTGCCATTGAAAAACATGTTATTCATATACCAGAAATGTTTGAAGCTACTGACTGAATGAAAGGAGCTGGCACCTCACTCTCTTTGAATCTTCTTTATCATGCTAAGAGGAGCGGGAAAAAGCAAAAAATTTCAGAATTGCACCTTGCAATGCGGAGAAATTACTGTTTGTGCATTTACAATATTCATTGATTTTTGCCATTGAAAAACATCCAGAAATGATTGAAGGTACTGACTGAATGAAAGGAGCTGGCATCTCACTCTCTTTGAATCTTCTTTATCATGCTAAGAGGAGCAGGAAAAAGCAAAAAATTTCAGAATTGCACCTTGCAATGCGGAGAAATTACTGTTTGTGCATTTACAATATTCATTGATTTTTGCCATTGAAAAACATCCAGAAATGATTGAAGCTACTGACTGAATGAAAGGAGCTGGCATCTCACTCTCTTTGAATCTTCTTTATCATGCTAAGAGGAGCAGGAAAAAGCCAAAAATTTCAGAATTGCACCTTGCAATGCGGAGAAATTACTCTTTGTGCATTTACAATATTCATTGATTTTTGCCATTGAAAAACATCCAGAAATGATTGAAGCTACTGACTGAATGAAAGGAGCTGGCATCTCACTCTCTTTGAATATTCTTTATCATGCTAAGAGGAGCAGGAAAAAGCAAAAAATTTCAGAATTGCACCTTGCAATGCGGAGAAATTACTGTTTGTGCATTTACAATATTCATTGATTTTTGCCATTGAAAAACATCATGTTATTCATATACCAGAAATGTTTGAAGCTACTGACTGAATGAAAGGAGCTGGCATCTCACTCTCTTTGAATCTTCTTTATCATGCTAAGAGGAGCAGGAAAAAGCAAAAAATTTCAGAATTGCACCTTGCAATGCGGAGAAATTACTGTTTGTGCATTTACAATATTCATTGATTTTTGCCATTGAAAAACATCATGTTATTCATATACCAGAAATGTTTGAAGCTACTGACTGAATGAAAGGAGCTGGCATCTCACTCTCTTTGAATCTTCTTTATCATGCTAAGAGGAGCAGGAAAAAGCAAAAAATTTCAGAATTGCACCTTGCAATGTGGAGAAATTACTGTTTGTGCATTTACAATATTCATTGATTTTTACCATTGAAAAACGTCCAGAAATGATTGAAGCTACTGACTGAATGAAAGTAGCTGGCATCTCACTCTCTTTGAATCTTCTTTATCATGCTAAGAGGAGCAGGAAAAAGCAAAAAATTTCAGAATTGCACCTTGCAATGCAGAGAAATTACTGTTTGTGCATTTACAATATTCATTGATTTTTGCCATTGAAAAACATCATGTTATTCATATACCAGAAATGTTTGAAGCTACTGACTGAATGAAAGGAGCTGGCATCTCACTCTCTTTGAATCTTCTTTATCATGCTAAGAGGAGCAGGAAAAAGCAAAAAATTTCAGAATTGCACCTTGCAATGTGGAGAAATTACTGTTTGTGCATTTACAATATTCATTGATTTTTGCCATTGAAAAACGTCCAGAAATGATTGAAGCTACTGACTGAATGAAAGTAGCTGGCATCTCACTCTCTTTGAATCTTCTTTATCATGCTAAGAGGAGCAGGAAAAAGCAAAAAATTTCAGACTTGCACCTTGCAATGCGGAGAAATTACTGTTTGTGCATTTACAATATTCATTGATTTTTGCCATTGAAAAACATCATGTTATTCATATACCAGAAATGTTTGAAGCTACTGACTGAATGAAAGGAGCTGGCATCTCACTCTCTTTGAATCTTCTTTATCATGCTAAGAGGAGCAGGAAAAAGCAAAAAATTTCAGAATTGCACCTTGCAATGCGGAGAAATTACTGTTTGTGCATTTACAATATTCATTGATTTTTGCCATTGAAAAACGTCCAGAAATGATTGAAGCTACTGACTGAATGAAAGGAGCTGGCATCTCACTCTCTTTGAATCTTGTTTATCATGCTAAGAGGAGCAGGAAAAAGCAAAAAATTTCAGAATTGCACCTTGCAATGCGGAGAAATTACTGTTTGTGCATTTACAATATTCATTGATTTTTGCCATTGAAAAACGTCCAGAAATGATTGAAGCTACTGACTGAATGAAAGGAGCTGGCATCTCACTCTCTTTGAATCTTCTTTATCATGCTAAGAGGAGCAGGAAAAAGCAAAAAATTTCAGAATTGCACCTTGCAATGCGGAGAAATTACTGTTTGTGCATTTACAATATTCATTGATTTTTGCCATTGAAAAACGTCCAGAAATGATTGAAGCTACTGACTGAATGAAAGGAGCTGGCATCTCACTCTCTTTGAATCTTGTTTATCATGCTAAGAGGAGCAGGAAAAAGCAAAAAATTTCAGAATTGCACCTTGCAATGCGGAGAAATTACTGTTTGTGCATTTACAATATTCATTGATTTTTGCCATTGAAAAACGTCCAGAAATGATTGAAGCTACTGACTGAATGAAAGGAGCTGGCATCTCACTCTCTTTGAATCTTCTTTATCATGCTAAGAGGAGCAGGAAAAAGCAAAAAATTTCAGAATTGCACCTTGCAATGTGGAGAAATTACTGTTTGTGCATTTACAATATTCATTGATTTTTACCATTGAAAAACGTCCAGAAATGATTGAAGCTACTGACTGAATGAAAGTAGCTGGCATCTCACTCTCTTTGAATCTTCTTTATCATGCTAAGAGGAGCAGGAAAAAGCAAAAAATTTCAGAATTGCACCTTGCAATGCAGAGAAATTACTGTTTGTGCATTTACAATATTCATTGATTTTTGCCATTGAAAAACATCATGTTATTCATATACCAGAAATGTTTGAAGCTACTGACTGAATGAAAGGAGCTGGCATCTCACTCTCTTTGAATCTTCTTTATCATGCTAAGAGGAGCAGGAAAAAGCAAAAAATTTCAGAATTGCACCTTGCAATGTGGAGAAATTACTGTTTGTGCATTTACAATATTCATTGATTTTTACCATTGAAAAACGTCCAGAAATGATTGAAGCTACTGACTGAATGAAAGTAGCTGGCATCTCACTCTCTTTGAATCTTCTTTATCATGCTAAGAGGAGCAGGAAAAAGCAAAAAATTTCAGACTTGCACCTTGCAATGCGGAGAAATTACTGTTTGTGCATTTACAATATTCATTGATTTTTGCCATTGAAAAACATCATGTTATTCATATACCAGAAATGTTTAAAGCTACTGACTGAATGAAAGGAGCTGGCATCTCACTCTCTTTGAATCTTCTTTATCATGCTAAGAGGAGCAGGAAAAAGCAAAAAATTTCAGAATTGCACCTTGCAATGCGGAGAAATTACTGTTTGTGCATTTACAATATTCATTGATTTTTGCCATTGAAAAACGTCCAGAAATGATTTAAGCTACTGACTGAATGAAAGGAGCTGGCATCTCACTCTCTTTGAATCTTGTTTATCATGCTAAGAGGAGCAGGAAAAAGCAAAAAATTTCAGAATTGCACCTTGCAATGCGGAGAAATTACTGTTTGTGCATTTACAATATTCATTGATTTTTGCCATTGAAAAACGTCCAGAAATGATTGAAGCTACTGACTGAATGAAAGGAGCTGGCATCTCACTCTCTTTGAATCTTCTTTATCATGCTAAGAGGAGCAGGAAAAAGCAAAAAATTTCAGAATTGCACCTTGCAATGCGGAGAAATTACTGTTTGTGCATTTACAATATTCATTGATTTTTGCCATTGAAAAACGTCCAGAAATGATTGAAGCTACTGACTGAATGAAAGGAGCTGGCATCTCACTCTCTTTGAATCTTCTTTATCATGCTAAGAGGAGCAGGAAAAAGCAAAAAATTTCAGAATTGCACCTTGCAATGCGGAGAAATTACTGTTTGTGCATTTACAAAATTCATTGATTTTTGCCATTGAAAAACATCATGTTATTCATATACCAGA
The DNA here is from genome assembly GCF_046119375.1 of Phyllobates terribilis. Classification (NCBI taxonomy): domain Eukaryota; kingdom Metazoa; phylum Chordata; class Amphibia; order Anura; family Dendrobatidae; genus Phyllobates; species Phyllobates terribilis. Next base: position 173,749 of record NW_027364154.1, on the reverse strand, counting down.
AATGTTTGAAGCTACTGACTGAATGAAAGGAGCTGGCATCTCACTCTCTTTGAATCTTCTTTATCATGCTAAGAGGAGCAGGAAAAAGCAAAAAATTTCAGAATTGCACCTTGCAATGCGGAGAAATTACTGTTTGTGCATTTACAATATTCATTGATTTTTGCCATTGAAAAACGTCCAGAAATGATTGAAGCTACTGACTGAATGAAAGGAGCTGGCATCTCACTCTCTTTGAATCTTCTTTATCATGCTAAGAGGAGCAGGAAAAAGCAAAAAATTTCAGAATTGCACCTTGCAATGCGGAGAAATTACTGTTTGTGCATTTACAATATTCATTGATTTTTGCCATTGAAAAACGTCCAGAAATGATTGAAGCTACTGACTGAATGAAAGGAACTGGCATCTCACTCTCTTTGAATCTTCTTTATCATGCTAAGAGGAGCAGGAAAAAGCAAAAAATTTCAGAATTGCACCTTGCAATGCGGAGAAATTACTGTTTGTGCATTTACAAAATTCATTGATTTTTGCCATTGAAAAACATCATGTTATTCATATACCAGAAATGTTTGAAGCTACTGACTGAATGAAAGGAGCTGACATCTCACTCTCTTTGAATCTTCTTTATCATGCTAAGAGGAGCAGGAAAAAGCAAAAAATTTCAGAATTGCACCTTGCAATGCGGAGAAATTACTGTTTGTGCATTTACAATATTCATTGATTTTTGCCATTGAAAAACGTCCAGAAATGATTGAAGCTACTGACTGAATGAAAGGAGCTGGCATCTCACTCTCTTTGAATCTTCTTTATCATGCTAAGAGGAGCAGGAAAAAGCAAAAAATTTCAGAATTGCACCTTGCAATGCGGAGAAATTACTGTTTGTGCATTTACAATATTCATTGATTTTTGCCATTGAAAAACATCATGTTATTCATATACCAGAAATGATTGAAGCTACTGACTGAATGAAAGGAGCTGGCATGTCACTCTCTTTGAATCTTCTTTATCATGCTAAGAGGAGCAGGAAAAAGCAAAAAATTTCAGAATTGCACCTTGCAATGTGGAGAAATTACTGTTTGTGCATTTACAATATTCATTGATTTTTACCATTGAAAAACGTCCAGAAATGATTGAAGCTACTGACTGAATGAAAGTAGCTGGCATCTCACTCTCTTTGAATCTTCTTTATCATGCTAAGAGGAGCAGGAAAAAGCAAAAAATTTCAGACTTGCACCTTGCAATGCGGAGAAATTACTGTTTGTGCATTTACAATATTCATTGATTTTTGCCATTGAAAAACATCATGTTATTCATATACCAGAAATGTTTGAAGCTACTGACTGAATGAAAGGAGCTGGCATCTCACTCTCTTTGAATCTTCTTTATCATGCTAAGAGGAGCAGGAAAAAGCAAAAAATTTCAGAATTGCACCTTGCAATGCGGAGAAATTACTGTTTGTGCATTTACAATATTCATTGATTTTTGCCATTGAAAAACGTCCAGAAATGATTGAAGCTACTGACTGAATGAAAGGAGCTGGCATCTCACTCTCTTTGAATCTTGTTTATCATGCTAAGAGGAGCAGGAAAAAGCAAAAAAATTCAGAATTGCACCTTGCAATGCGGAGAAATTACTGTTTGTGCATTTACAATATTCATTGATTTTTGCCATTGAAAAACGTCCAGAAATGATTGAAGCTACTGACTGAATGAAAGGAGCTGGCATCTCACTCTCTTTGAATCTTCTTTATCATGCTAAGAGGAGCAGGAAAAAGCAAAAAAATTCAGAATTGCACCTTGCAATGCGGAGAAATTACTGTTTGTGCATTTACAATATTCATTGATTTTTGCCATTGAAAAACATCATGTTATTCATATACCAGAAATGATTGAAGCTACTGACTGAATGAAAGGAGCTGGCATCTCACTCTCTTTGAATCTTCTTTATCATGCTAAGAGGAGCAGGAAAAAGCAAAAAATTTCAGAATTGCACCTTGCAATGCGGAGAAATTACTGTTTGTGCATTTACAATATTCATTGATTTTTGCCATTGAAAAACGTCCAGAAATGATTGAAGCTACTGACTGAATGAAAGGAACTGGCATCTCACTCTCTTTGAATCTTCTTTATCATGCTAAGAGGAGCAGGAAAAAGCAAAAAATTTCAGAATTGCACCTTGCAATGCGGAGAAATTACTGTTTGTGCATTTACAAAATTCATTGATTTTTGCCATTGAAAAACATCATGTTATTCATATACCAGAAATGTTTGAAGCTACTGACTGAATGAAAGGAGCTGACATCTCACTCTCTTTGAATCTTCTTTATCATGCTAAGAGGAGCAGGAAAAAGCAAAAAATTTCAGAATTGCACCTTGCAATGCGGAGAAATTACTGTTTGTGCATTTACAATATTCATTGATTTTTGCCATTGAAAAACGTCCAGAAATGATTGAAGCTACTGACTGAATGAAAGGAGCTGGCATCTCACTCTCTTTGAATCTTCTTTATCATGCTAAGAGGAGCAGGAAAAAGCAAAAAATTTCAGAATTGCACCTTGCAATGCGGAGAAATTACTGTTTGTGCATTTACAATATTCATTGATTTTTGCCATTGAAAAACATCATGTTATTCATATACCAGAAATGTTTGAAGCTACTGACTGAATGAAAGGAGCTGGCATCTCACTCTCTTTGAATCTTCTTTATCATGCTAAGAGGAGCAGGAAAAAGCAAAAAATTTCAGAATTGCACCTTGCAATGCGGAGAAATTACTGTTTGTGCATTTACAATATTCATTGATTTTTGCCATTGAAAAATGTCCAGAAATGATTGAAGCTACTGACTGAATGAAAGGAGCTGGCATCTCACTCTCTTTGAATCTTCTTTATCATGCTAAGAGGAGCAGGAAAAAGCAAAAAATTTCAGAATTGCACCTTGCAATGCGGAGAAATTACTGTTTGTGCATTTACAATATTCATTGATTTTTGCCATTGAAAAACGTCCAGAAATGATTGAAGCTACTGACTGAATGAAAGGAGCTGGCATCTCACTCTCTTTGAATCTTCTTTATCATGCTAAGAGGAGCAGGAAAAAGCAAAAAATTTCAGAATTGCAACTTGCAATGCGGAGAAATTACTGTTTGTGCATTTACAATATTCATTGATTTTTGCCATTGAAAAACATCATGTTATTCATATACCAGAAATGATTGAAGCTACTGACTGAATGAAAGGAGCTGGCATCTCACTCTCTTTGAATCTTCTTTATCATGCTAAGAGGAGCAGGAAAAAGCAAAAAATTTCAGAATTGCACCTTGCAATGCGGAGAAATTACTGTTTGTGCATTTACAATATTCATTGATTTTTGCCATTGAAAAACGTCCAGAAATGATTGAAGCTACTGACTGAATGAAAGGAGCTGGCATCTCACTGTCTTTGAATCTTCTTTATCATGCTAAGAGGAGCAGGAAAAAGCAAAAAATTTCAGAATTGCACCTTGCAATGCGGAGAAATTACTGTTTGTGCTTTTACAATATTCATTGATTTTTGCCATTGAAAAACATCATATTATTCATATACCAGAAATGTTTGAAGCTACTGACTGAATGAAAGGAGCTGGCATCTCACTCTCTTTGAATCTTCTTTATCATGCTAAGAGGAGCAGGAAAAAGCAAAAAATTTCAGAATTGCACCTTGCAATGCGGAGAAATTACTGTTTGTGCATTTACAATATTCATTGATTTTTGCCATTGAAAAACGTCCAGAAATGATTGAAGCTACTGACTGAATGAAAGGAGCTGGCATCTCACTCTCTTTGAATCTTCTTTATCATGCTAAGAGGAGCAGGAAAAAGCAAAAAATTTCAGAATTGCACCTTGCAATGCGGAGAAATTACTGTTTGTGCATTTACAATATTCATTGATTTTTGCCATTGAAAAACGTCCAGAAATGATTGAAGCTACTGACTGAATGAAAGGAGCTGGCATCTCACTCTCTTTGAATCTTCTTTATCATGCTAAGAGGAGCAGGAAAAAGCAAAAAATTTCAGAATTGCACCTTGCAATGCGGAGAAATTACTGTTTGTGCATTTACAATATTCATTGATTTTTGCCATTGAAAAACATCATGTTATTCATATACCAGAAATGATTGAAGCTACTGACTGAATGAAAGGAGCTGGCATCTTACTCTCTTTGAATCTTCTTTGTCATGCTAAGAGGAGCAGGAAAAAGCAAAAAATTTCAGAATTGCACCTTGCAATGCGGAGAAATTACTGTTTGTGCATTTACAATATTCATTGATTTTTGCCATTGAAAAACGTCCAGAAATGATTGAAGCTACTGACTGAATGAAAGGAGCTGGCATCTCACTCTCTTTGAATCTTCTTTATCATGCTAAGAGGAGCAGGAAAAAGCAAAAAATTTCAGAATTGCACCTTGCAATGCGGAGAAATTACTGTTTGTGCATTTACAATATTCATTGATTTTTGCCATTGAAAAACGTCCAGAAATGATTGAAGCTACTGACTGAATGAAAGGAGCTGGCATCTCACTCTCTTTGAATCTTCTTTATCATGCTAAGAGGAGCAGGAAAAAGCAAAAAATTTCAGAATTGCACCTTGCAATACGGAGAAATTACTGTTTGTGCATTTACAATATTCATTGATTTTTGCCATTGAAAAACATCATGTTATTCATATACCAGAAATGTTTGTAGCTACTGACTGAATGAAAGGAGCTGGCATCTCACTCTCTTTGAATCTTCTTTATCATGCTAAGAGGAGCAGGAAAAAGCAAAAAATTTCAGAATTGCACCTTGCAATGCGGAGAAATTACTGTTTGTGCATTTACAATATTCATTGATTTTTGCCATTGAAAAACGTCCAGAAATGATTGAAGCTACTGACTGAATGAAAGGAGCTGGCATCTCACTCTCTTTGAATCTTCTTTATCATGCTAAGAGGAGCAGGAAAAAGCAAAAAATTTCAGAATTGCACCTTGCAATGCGGAGAAATTACTGTTTGTGCATTTACAATATTCATTGATTTTTGCCATTGAAAAACGTCCAGAAATGATTGAAGCTACTGACTGAATGAAAGGAGCTGGCATCTCACTCTCTTTGAATCTTCTTTATCATGCTAAGAGGAGCAGGAAAAAGCAAAAAATTTCAGAATTGCACCTTGCAATGCGGAGAAATTACTCTTTGTGCATTTACAATATTCATTGATTTTTGCCATTGAAAAACATCATGTTATTCATATACCAGAAATGTTTGAAGCTACTGACTGAATGAAAGGAGCTGGCATCTCACTCTCTTTGAATCTTCTTTATCATGCTAAGAGGAGCAGGAAAAAGCAAAAAATTTCAGAATTGCACCTTGCAATGCGGAGAAATTACTGTTTGTGCATTTACAATATTCATTGATTTTTGCCATTGAAAAACGTCCAGAAATGATTGAAGCTACTGACTGAATGAAAGGAGCTGGCATCTCACTCTCTTTGAATCTTCTTTATCATGCTAAGAGGAGCAGGAAAAAGCAAAAAATTTCAGAATTGCACCTTGCAATGCGGAGAAATTACTGTTTGTGCATTTACAATATTCATTGATTTTTGCCATTGAAAAACATCATGTTATTCATATACCAGAAATGTTTGTAGCTACTGACTGAATGAAAGGTGCTGGCATCTCACTCTCTTTGAATCTTCTTTATCATGCTAAGAGGAGCAGGAAAAAGCAAAAAATTTCAGAATTGCACCTTGCAATGCGGAGAAATTACTGTTTGTGCATTTACAATATTCATTGATTTTTGCCATTGAAAAACGTCCAGAAATGATTGAAGCTACTGACTGAATGAAAGGAGCTGGCATCTCACTCTCTTTGAATCTTCTTTATCATGCTAAGAGGAGCAGGAAAAAGCAAAAAATTTCAGAATTGCACCTTGCAATGCGGAGAAATTACTGTTTGTGCATTTACAATATTCATTGATTTTTGCCATTGAAAAATGTCCAGAAATGATTGAAGCTACTGACTGAATGAAAGGAGCTGGCATCTCACTCTCTTTGAATCTTCTTTATCATGCTAAGAGGAGCAGGAAAAAGCAAAAAATTTCAGAATTGCACCTTGCAATGCGGAGAAATTACTCTTTGTGCATTTACAATATTCATTGATTTTTGCCATTGAAAAACATCATGTTATTCATATACCAGAAATGTTTGAAGCTACTGACTGAATGAAAGGAGCTGGCATCTCACTCTCTTTGAATCTTCTTTATCATGCTAAGAGGAGCAGGAAAAAGCAAAAAATTTCAGAATTGCACCTTGCAATGCGGAGAAATTACTGTTTGTGCATTTACAATATTCATTGATTTTTGCCATTGAAAAACATCATGTTATTCATATACCAGAAATGTTTGAAGCTACTGACTGAATGAAAGGAGCTGGCATCTCACTCTCTTTGAATCTTCTTTATCATGCTAAGAGGAGCAGGAAAAAGCAAAAAATTTCAGAATTGCACCTTGCAATGTGGAGAAATTACTGTTTGTGCATTTACAATATTCATTGATTTTTACCATTGAAAAACGTCCAGAAATGATTGAAGCTACTGACTGAATGAAAGTAGCTGGCATCTCACTCTCTTTGAATCTTCTTTATCATGCTAAGAGGAGCAGGAAAAAGCAAAAAATTTCAGACTTGCACCTTGCAATGCGGAGAAATTACTGTTTGTGCATTTACAATATTCATTGATTTTTGCCATTGAAAAACATCATGTTATTCATATACCAGAAATGTTTGAAGCTACTGACTGAATGAAAGGAGCTGGCATCTCACTCTCTTTGAATCTTCTTTATCATGCTAAGAGGAGCAGGAAAAAGCAAAAAATTTCAGAATTGCACCTTGCAATGCGGAGAAATTACTGTTTGTGCATTTACAATATTCATTGATTTTTGCCATTGAAAAACGTCCAGAAATGATTGAAGCTACTGACTGAATGAAAGGAGCTGGCATCTCACTCTCTTTGAATCTTCTTTATCATGCTAAGAGGAGCAGGAAAAAGCAAAAAATTTCAGAATTGCACCTTGCAATGCGGAGAAATTACTGTTTGTGCATTTACAATATTCATTGATTTTTGCCATTGAAAAACGTCCAGAAATGATTGAAGCTACTGACTGAATGAAAGGAGCTGGCATCTCACTCTCTTTGAATCTTCTTTATCATGCTAAGAGGAGCAGGAAAAATCAAAAAATTTCAGAATTGCACCTTGCAATGCGGAGAAATTACTGTTTGTGCATTTACAATATTCAATGATTTTTGCCATTGAAAAACATGTTATTCATATACCAGAAATGTTTGAAGCTACTGACTGAATGAAAGGAGCTGGCACCTCACTCTCTTTGAATCTTCTTTATCATGCTAAGAGGAGCGGGAAAAAGCAAAAAATTTCAGAATTGCACCTTGCAATGCGGAGAAATTACTGTTTGTGCATTTACAATATTCATTGATTTTTGCCATTGAAAAACATCCAGAAATGATTGAAGGTACTGACTGAATGAAAGGAGCTGGCATCTCACTCTCTTTGAATCTTCTTTATCATGCTAAGAGGAGCAGGAAAAAGCAAAAAATTTCAGAATTGCACCTTGCAATGCGGAGAAATTACTGTTTGTGCATTTACAATATTCATTGATTTTTGCCATTGAAAAACGTCCAGAAATGATTGAAGCTACTGACTGAATGAAAGGAGCTGGCATCTCACTCTCTTTGAATCTTCTTTATCATGCTAAGAGGAGCAGGAAAAAGCCAAAAATTTCAGAATTGCACCTTGCAATGCGGAGAAATTACAGTTTGTGCATTTACAATATTCATTGATTTTTGCCATTGAAAAACATCCAGAAATGATTGAAGCTACTGACTGAATGAAAGGAGCTGGCATCTCACTCTCTTTGAATATTCTTTATCATGCTAAGAGGAGCAGGAAAAAGCAAAAAATTTCAGAATTGCACCTTGCAATGCGGAGAAATTACTGTTTGTGCATTTACAATATTCATTGATTTTTGCCATTGAAAAACATCATGTTATTCATATACCAGAAATGTTTGAAGCTACTGACTGAATGAAAGGAGCTGGCATCTCACTCTCTTTGAATCTTCTTTATCATGCTAAGAGGAGCAGGAAAAAGCAAAAAATTTCAGAATTGCACCTTGCAATTCCGAGAAATTACTGTTTGTGCATTTACAATATTCATTGATTTTTGCCATTGAAAAACATCATGTTATTCATATACCAGAAATGTTTGAAGCTACTGACTGAATGAAAGGAGCTGGCATCTCACTCTCTTTGAATCTTCTTTATCATGCTAAGAGGAGCAGGAAAAAGCAAAAAATTTCAGAATTGCACCTTGCAATGTGGAGAAATTACTGTTTGTGCATTTACAATATTCATTGATTTTTACCATTGAAAAACGTCCAGAAATGATTGAAGCTACTGACTGAATGAAAGTAGCTGGCATCTCACTCTCTTTGAATCTTCTTTATCATGCTAAGAGGAGCAGGAAAAAGCAAAAAATTTCAGAATTGCACCTTGCAATGCAGAGAAATTACTGTTTGTGCATTTACAATATTCATTGATTTTTGCCATTGAAAAACATCATGTTATTCATATACCAGAAATGTTTGAAGCTACTGACTGAATGAAAGGAGCTGGCATCTCACTCTCTTTGAATCTTCTTTATCATGCTAAGAGGAGCAGGAAAAAGCAAAAAATTTCAGAATTGCACCTTGCAATGTGGAGAAATTACTGTTTGTGCATTTACAATATTCATTGATTTTTACCATTGAAAAACGTCCAGAAATGATTGAAGCTACTGACTGAATGAAAGTAGCTGGCATCTCACTCTCTTTGAATCTTCTTTATCATGCTAAGAGGAGCAGGAAAAAGCAAAAAATTTCAGACTTGCACCTTGCAATGCGGAGAAATTACTGTTTGTGCATTTACAATATTCATTGATTTTTGCCATTGAAAAACATCATGTTATTCATATACCAGAAATGTTTGAAGCTACTGACTGAATGAAAGGAGCTGGCATCTCACTCTCTTTGAATCTTCTTTATCATGCTAAGAGGAGCAGGAAAAAGCAAAAAATTTCAGAATTGCACCTTGCAATGCGGAGAAATTACTGTTTGTGCATTTACAATATTCATTGATTTTTGCCATTGAAAAACGTCCAGAAATGATTGAAGCTACTGACTGAATGAAAGGAGCTGGCATCTCACTCTCTTTGAATCTTGTTTATCATGCTAAGAGGAGCAGGAAAAAGCAAAAAATTTCAGAATTGCACCTTGCAATGCGGAGAAATTACTGTTTGTGCATTTACAATATTCATTGATTTTTGCCATTGAAAAACGTCCAGAAATGATTGAAGCTACTGACTGAATGAAAGGAGCTGGCATCTCACTCTCTTTGAATCTTGTTTATCATGCTAAGAGGAGCAGGAAAAAGCAAAAAATTTCAGAATTGCACCTTGCAATGCGGAGAAATTACTGTTTGTGCATTTACAATATTCATTGATTTTTGCCATTGAAAAACATCATGTTATTCATATACCAGAAATGATTGAAGCTACTGACTGAATGAAAGGAGCTGGCATCTCACTCTCTTTGAATCTTCTTTATCATGCTAAGAGGAGCAGGAAAAAGCAAAAAATTTCAGAATTGCACCTTGCAATGCGGAGAAATTACTGTTTGTGCATTTACAATATTCATTGATTTTTGCCATTGAAAAACGTCCAGAAATGATTGAAGCTACTGACTGAATGAAAGGAACTGGCATCTCACTCTCTTTGAATCTTCTTTATCATGCTAAGAGGAGCAGGAAAAAGCAAAAAATTTCAGAATTGCACCTTGCAATGCGGAGAAATTACTGTTTGTGCATTTACAAAATTCATAGATTTTTGCCATTGAAAAACATCATGTTATTCATATACCAGAAATGTTTGAAGCTACTGACTGAATGAAAGGAGCTGACATCTCACTCTCTTTGAATCTTCTTTATCATGCTAAGAGGAGCAGGAAAAAGCAAAAAATTTCAGAATTGCACCTTGCAATGCGGAGAAATTACTGTTTGTGCATTTACAATATTCATTGATTTTTGCCATTGAAAAACGTCCAGAAATGATTGAAGCTACTGACTGAATGAAAGGAGCTGGCATCTCACTCTCTTTGAATCTTCTTTATCATGCTAAGAGGAGCAGGAAAAAGCAAAAAATTTCAGAATTGCACCTTGCAATGCGGAGAAATTACTGTTTGTGCATTTACAATATTCATTGATTTTTGCCATTGAAAAACGTCCAGAAATGATTGAAGCTACTGACTGAATGAAAGGAGCTGGCATCTCACTCTCTTTGAATCTTCTTTATCATGCTAAGAGGAGCAGGAAAAAGCAAAAAATTTCAGAATTGCACCTTGCAATGCGGAGAAATTACTGTTTGTGCATTTACAATATTCATTGATTTTTGCCATTGAAAAACATCATGTTATTCATATACCAGAAATGATTGAAGCTACTGACTGAATGAAAGGAGCTGGCATCTCACTCTCTTTGAATCTTCTTTATCATGCTAAGAGGAGCAGGAAAAAGCAAAAAATTTCAGAATTGCACCTTGCAATGCGGAGAAATTACTGTTTGTGCATTTACAATATTCATTGATTTTTGCCATTGAAAAACGTCCAGAAATGATTGAAGCTACTGACTGAATGAAAGGAACTGGCATCTCACTCTCTTTGAATCTTCTTTATCATGCTAAGAGGAGCAGGAAAAAGCAAAAAATTTCAGAATTGCACCTTGCAATGCGGAGAAATTACTGTTTGTGCATTTACAAAATTCATTGATTTTTGCCATTGAAAAACATCATGTTATTCATATACCAGAAATGTTTGAAGCTACTGACTGAATGAAAGGAGCTGACATCTCACTCTCTTTGAATCTTCTTTATCATGCTAAGAGGAGCAGGAAAAAGCAAAAAATTTCAGAATTGCACCTTGCAATGCGGAGAAATTACTGTTTGTGCATTTACAATATTCATTGATTTTTGCCATTGAAAAACGTCCAGAAATGATTGAAGCTACTGACTGAATGAAAGGAGCTGGCATCTCACTCTCTTTGAATCTTCTTTATCATGCTAAGAGGAGCAGGAAAAAGCAAAAAATTTCAGAATTGCACCTTGCAATGCGGAGAAATTACTGTTTGTGCATTTACAATATTCATTGATTTTTGCCATTGAAAAACATCATGTTATTCATATACCAGAAATGATTGAAGCTACTGACTGAATGAAAGGAGCTGGCATCTCACTCTCTTTGAATCTTCTTTATCATGCTAAGAGGAGCAGGAAAAAGCAAAAAATTTCAGAATTGCACCTTGCAATGTGGAGAAATTACTGTTTGTGCATTTACAATATTCATTGATTTTTACCATTGAAAAACGTCCAGAAATGATTGAAGCTACTGACTGAATGAAAGTAGCTGGCATCTCACTCTCTTTGAATCTTCTTTATCATGCTAAGAGGAGCAGGAAAAAGCAAAAAATTTCAGACTTGCACCTTGCAATGCGGAGAAATTACTGTTTGTGCATTTACAATATTCATTGATTTTTGCCATTGAAAAACATCATGTTATTCATATACCAGAAATGTTTGAAGCTACTGACTGAATGAAAGGAGCTGGCATCTCACTCTCTTTGAATCTTCTTTATCATGCTAAGAGGAGCAGGAAAAAGCAAAAAATTTCAGAATTGCACCTTGCAATGCGGAGAAATTACTGTTTGTGCATTTACAATATTCATTGATTTTTGCCATTGAAAAACGTCCAGAAATGATTGAAGCTACTGACTGAATGAAAGGAGCTGGCATCTCACTCTCTTTGAATCTTGTTTATCATGCTAAGAGGAGCAGGAAAAAGCAAAAAATTTCAGAATTGCACCTTGCAATGCGGAGAAATTACTGTTTGTGCATTTACAATATTCATTGATTTTTGCCATTGAAAAACGTCCAGAAATGATTGAAGCTACTGACTGAATGAAAGGAGCTGGCATCTCACTCTCTTTGAATCTTCTTTATCATGCTAAGAGGAGCAGGAAAAAGCAAAAAAATTCAGAATTGCACCTTGCAATGCGGAGAAATTACTGTTTGTGCATTTACAATATTCATTGATTTTTGCCATTGAAAAACATCATGTTATTCATATACCAGAAATGATTGAAGCTACTGACTGAATGAAAGGAGCTGGCATCTCACTCTCTTTGAATCTTCTTTATCATGCTAAGAGGAGCAGGAAAAAGCAAAAAATTTCAGAATTGCACCTTGCAATGCGGAGAAATTACTGTTTGTGCATTTACAATATTCATTGATTTTTGCCATTGAAAAATGTCCAGAAATGATTGAAGCTACTGACTGAATGAAAGGAACTGGCATCTCACTCTCTTTGAATCTTCTTTATCGTGCTAAGAGGAGCAGGAAAAAGCAAAAAATTTCAGAATTGCACCTTGCAATGCGGAGAAATTACTGTTTGTGCATTTACAAAATTCATTGATTTTTGCCATTGAAAAACATCATGTTATTCATATACCAGAAATGTTTGAAGCTACTGACTGAATGAAAGGAGCTGACATCTCACTCTCTTTGAATCTTCTTTATCATGCTAAGAGGAGCAGGAAAAAGCAAAAAATTTCAGAATTGCACCTTGCAATGCGGAGAAATTACTGTTTGTGCATTTACAATATTCATTGATTTTTGCCATTGAAAAACATCATGTTATTCATATACCAGAAATGATTGAAGCTACAGACTGAATGAAAGGAGCTGGCATCTCACTCTCTTTGAATCTTCTTTATCATGCTAAGAGGAGCAGGAAAAAGCAAAAAAATTCAGAATTGCACCTTGCAATGCGGAGAAATTACTGTTTGTGCATTTACAATATTCATTGATTTTTGCCATTGAAAAACATCATGTTATTCATATACCAGAAATGATTGAAGCTACTGACTGAATGAAAGGAGCTGGCATCTCACTCTCTTTGAATCTTCTTTATCATGCTAAGAGGAGCAGGAAAAAGCAAAAAATTTCAGAATTGCACCTTGCAATGCGGAGAAATTACTGTTTGTGCATTTACAATATTCATTGATTTTTGCCATTGAAAAATGTCCAGAAATGATTGAAGCTACTGACTGAATGAAAGGAACTGGCATCTCACTCTCTTTGAATCTTCTTTATCGTGCTAAGAGGAGCAGGAAAAAGCAAAAAATTTCAGAATTGCACCTTGCAATGCGGAGAAATTACTGTTTGTGCATTTACAAAATTCATTGATTTTTGCCATTGAAAAACATCATGTTATTCATATACCAGAAATGTTTGAAGCTACTGACTGAATGAAAGGAGCTGACATCTCACTCTCTTTGAATCTTCTTTATCATGCTAAGAGGAGCAGGAAAAAGCAAAAAATTTCAGAATTGCACCTTGCAATGCGGAGAAATTACTGTTTGTGCATTTACAATATTCATTGATTTTTGCCATTGAAAAACGTCCAGAAATGATTGAAGCTACTGACTGAATGAAAGGAGCTGGCATCTCACTCTCTTTGAATCTTCTTTATCATGCTAAGAGGAGCAGGAAAAAGCAAAAAATTTCAGAATTGCACCTTGCAATGCGGAGAAATTACTGTTTGTGCATTTACAATATTCATTGATTTTTGCCATTGAAAAACATCATGTTATTCATATACCAGAAATGATTGAAGCTACTGACTGAATGAAAGGAGCTGGCATCTCACTCTCTTTGAATCTTCTTTATCATGCTAAGAGGAGCAGGAAAAAGCAAAAAATTTCAGAATTGCACCTTGCAATGCGGAGAAATTACTGTTTGTGCATTTACAATATTCATTGATTTTTGCCATTGAAAAACGTCCAGAAATGATTGAAGCTACTGACTGAATGAAAGGAGCTGGCATCTCACTCTCTTTGAATCTTCTTTATCATGCTAAGAGGAGCAGGAAAAAGCAAAAAATTTCAGAATTGCACCTTGCAATGCGGAGAAATTACTGTTTGTGCATTTACAATATTCATTGATTTTTGCCATTGAAAAACATCATGTTATTCATATACCAGAAATGATTGAAGCTACTGACTGAATGAAAGGAGCTGGCATCTCACTCTCTTTGAATCTTCTTTATCATGCTAAGAGGAGCAGGAAAAAGCAAAAAATTTCAGAATTGCACCTTGCAATGCGGAGAAATTACTGTTTGTGCATTTACAATATTCATTGATTTTTGCCATTGAAAAACGTCCAGAAATGATTGAAGCTACTGACTGAATGAAAGGAGCTGGCATCTCACTCTCTTTGAATCTTCTTTATCATGCTAAGAGGAGCAGGAAAAAGCAAAAAATTTCAGAATTGCACCTTGCAATGCGGAGAAATTACTGTTTGTGCATTTACAATATTCATTGATTTTTGCCATTGAAAAACATCATGTTATTCATATACCAGAAATGTTTGAAGCTACTGACTGAATGAAAGGAGCTGGCATCTCACTCTCTTTGAATCTTCTTTATCATGCTAAGAGGAGCAGGAAAAAGCAAAAAATTTCAGAATTGCACCTTGCAATGCGGAGAAATTACTGTTTGTGCATTTACAATATTCATTGATTTTTGCCATTGAAAAACATCATGTTATTCATATACCAGAAATGATTGAAGCTACTGACTGAATGAAAGGAGCTGGCATCTCGCTCACTTTGAATCTTCTTTATCATGCTAAGAGGAGCAGGAAAAAGCAAAAAATTTCAGAATTGCACCTTGCAATGCGGAGAAATTACTGTTTGTGCATTTACAATATTCATTGATTTTTGCCATTGAAAAACGTCCAGAAATGATTGAAGCTACTGACTGAATGAAAGGAGCTGGCATCTCACTCTCTTTGAATCTTCTTTATCATGCTAAGAGGAGCAGGAAAAAGCAAAAAATTTCAGAATTGCACCTTGCAATGTGGAGAAATTACTGTTTGTGCATTTACAATATTCATTGATTTTTGCCATTGAAAAACATCATGTTATTCATATACCAGAAATGATTGAAGCTACTGACTGAATGAAAGGAGCTGGCATCTCACTCTCTTTGAATCTTCTTTATCATGCTAAGAGGAGCAGGAAAAAGCAAAAAATTTCAGAATTGCACCTTGCAATGCGGAGAAATTACTGTTTGTGCATTTACAATATTCATTGATTTTTGCCATTGAAAAACGTCCAGAAATGATTGAAGCTACTGACTGAATGAAAGGAGCTGGCATCTCACTCTCTTTGAATCTTCTTTATCATGCTAAGAGGAGCAGGAAAAAGCAAAAAATTTCAGAATTGCACCTTGCAATGCGGAGAAATTACTGTTTGTGCTTTTACAATATTCATTGATTTTTGCCATTGAAAAACATCATGTTATTCATATACCAGAAATGTTTGAAGCTACTGACTGAATAAAAGGAGCTGGCATCTAACTCTCTTTGAATCTTCTTTATCATGCTAAGAGGAGCAGGAAAAAGCAAAAAAATTCAGAATTGCACCTTGCAATGCGGAGAAATTACTGTTTGTGCATTTACAATATTCATTGATTTTTGCCATTGAAAAACGTCCAGAAATGATTGAAGCTACTGACTGAATGAAAGGAGCTGGCATCTCACTCTCTTTGAATCTTCTTTATCATGCTAAGAGGAGCAGGAAAAAGCAAAAAATTTCAGAATTGCACCTTGCAATGCGGAGAAATTACTGTTTGTGCATTTACAATATTCATTGATTTTTGCCATTGAAAAACGTCCAGAAATGATTGAAGCTACTGACTGAATGAAAGGAGCTGGCATCTCACTCTCTTTGAATCTTCTTTATCATGCTAAGAGGAGCAGGAAAAAGCAAAAAATTTCAGAATTGCAACTTGCAATGCGGAGAAATTACTGTTTGTGCATTTACAATATTCATTGATTTTTGCCATTGAAAAACATCATGTTATTCATATACCAGAAATGATTGAAGCTACTGACTGAATGAAAGGAGCTGGCATCTCACTCTCTTTGAATCTTCTTTATCATGCTAAGAGGAGCAGGAAAAAGCAAAAAATTTCAGAATTGCACCTTGCAATGCGGAGAAATTACTGTTTGTGCATTTACAATATTCATTGATTTTTGCCATTGAAAAACATCATGTTATTCATATACCAGAAATGATTGAAGCTACTGACTGAATGAAAGGAGCTGGCATCTCACTCTCTTTGAATCTTCTTTATCATGCTAAGAGGAGCAGGAAAAAGCAAAAAATTTCAGAATTGCACCTTGCAATGCGGAGAAATTACTGTTTGTGCATTTACAATATTCATTGATTTTTGCCATTGAAAAACGTCCAGAAATGATTGAAGCTACTGACTGAATGAAAGGAACTGGCATCTCACTCTCTTTGAATCTTCTTTATCATGCTAAGAGGAGCAGGAAAAAGCAAAAAATTTCAGAATTGCACCTTGCAATGCGGAGAAATTACTGTTTGTGCATTTACAAAATTCATTGATTTTTGCCATTGAAAAACATCATGTTATTCATATACCAGAAATGTTTGAAGCTACTGACTGAATGAAAGGAGCTGACATCTCACTCTCTTTGAATCTTCTTTATCATGCTAAGAGGAGCAGGAAAAAGCAAAAAATTTCAGAATTGCACCTTGCAATGCGGAGAAATTACTGTTTGTGCATTTACAATATTCATTGATTTTTGCCATTGAAAAACGTCCAGAAATGATTGAAGCTACTGACTGAATGAAAGGAGCTGGCATCTCACTCTCTTTGAATCTTCTTTATCATGCTAAGAGGAGCAGGAAAAAGCAAAAAATTTCAGAATTGCACCTTGCAATGCGGAGAAATTACTGTTTGTGCATTTACAATATTCATTGATTTTTGCCATTGAAAAACATCATGTTATTCATATACCAGAAATGATTGAAGCTACTGACTGAATGAAAGGAGCTGGCATCTCACTCTCTTTGAATCTTCTTTATCATGCTAAGAGGAGCAGGAAAAAGCAAAAAATTTCAGAATTGCACCTTGCAATGTGGAGAAATTACTGTTTGTGCATTTACAATATTCATTGATTTTTACCATTGAAAAACGTCCAGAAATGATTGAAGCTACTGACTGAATGAAAGTAGCTGGCATCTCACTCTCTTTGAATCTTCTTTATCATGCTAAGAGGAGCAGGAAAAAGCAAAAAATTTCAGACTTGCACCTTGCAATGCGGAGAAATTACTGTTTGTGCATTTACAATATTCATTGATTTTTGCCATTGAAAAACATCATGTTATTCATATACCAGAAATGTTTGAAGCTACTGACTGAATGAAAGGAGCTGGCATCTCACTCTCTTTGAATCTTCTTTATCATGCTAAGAGGAGCAGGAAAAAGCAAAAAATTTCAGAATTGCACCTTGCAATGCGGAGAAATTACTGTTTGTGCATTTACAATATTCATTGATTTTTGCCATTGAAAAACGTCCAGAAATGATTGAAGCTACTGACTGAATGAAAGGAGCTGGCATCTCACTCTCTTTGAATCTTGTTTATCATGCTAAGAGGAGCAGGAAAAAGCAAAAAATTTCAGAATTGCACCTTGCAATGCGGAGAAATTACTGTTTGTGCATTTACAATATTCATTGATTTTTGCCATTGAAAAACGTCCAGAAATGATTGAAGCTACTGACTGAATGAAAGGAGCTGGCATCTCACTCTCTTTGAATCTTCTTTATCATGCTAAGAGGAGCAGGAAAAAGCAAAAAAATTCAGAATTGCACCTTGCAATGCGGAGAAATTACTGTTTGTGCATTTACAATATTCATTGATTTTTGCCATTGAAAAACATCATGTTATTCATATACCAGAAATGATTGAAGCTACTGACTGAATGAAAGGAGCTGGCATCTCACTCTCTTTGAATCTTCTTTATCATGCTAAGAGGAGCAGGAAAAAGCAAAAAATTTCAGAATTGCACCTTGCAATGCGGAGAAATTACTGTTTGTGCATTTACAATATTCATTGATTTTTGCCATTGAAAAATGTCCAGAAATGATTGAAGCTACTGACTGAATGAAAGGAACTGGCATCTCACTCTCTTTGAATCTTCTTTATCGTGCTAAGAGGAGCAGGAAAAAGCAAAAAATTTCAGAATTGCACCTTGCAATGCGGAGAAATTACTGTTTGTGCATTTACAAAATTCATTGATTTTTGCCATTGAAAAACATCATGTTATTCATATACCAGAAATGTTTGAAGCTACTGACTGAATGAAAGGAGCTGACATCTCACTCTCTTTGAATCTTCTTTATCATGCTAAGAGGAGCAGGAAAAAGCAAAAAATTTCAGAATTGCACCTTGCAATGCGGAGAAATTACTGTTTGTGCATTTACAATATTCATTGATTTTTGCCATTGAAAAACATCATGTTATTCATATACCAGAAATGATTGAAGCTACAGACTGAATGAAAGGAGCTGGCATCTCACTCTCTTTGAATCTTCTTTATCATGCTAAGAGGAGCAGGAAAAAGCAAAAAAATTCAGAATTGCACCTTGCAATGCGGAGAAATTACTGTTTGTGCATTTACAATATTCATTGATTTTTGCCATTGAAAAACATCATGTTATTCATATACCAGAAATGATTGAAGCTACTGACTGAATGAAAGGAGCTGGCATCTCACTCTCTTTGAATCTTCTTTATCATGCTAAGAGGAGCAGGAAAAAGCAAAAAATTTCAGAATTGCACCTTGCAATGCGGAGAAATTACTGTTTGTGCATTTACAATATTCATTGATTTTTGCCATTGAAAAATGTCCAGAAATGATTGAAGCTACTGACTGAATGAAAGGAACTGGCATCTCACTCTCTTTGAATCTTCTTTATCGTGCTAAGAGGAGCAGGAAAAAGCAAAAAATTTCAGAATTGCACCTTGCAATGCGGAGAAATTACTGTTTGTGCATTTACAAAATTCATTGATTTTTGCCATTGAAAAACATCATGTTATTCATATACCAGAAATGTTTGAAGCTACTGACTGAATGAAAGGAGCTGACATCTCACTCTCTTTGAATCTTCTTTATCATGCTAAGAGGAGCAGGAAAAAGCAAAAAATTTCAGAATTGCACCTTGCAATGCGGAGAAATTACTGTTTGTGCATTTACAATATTCATTGATTTTTGCCATTGAAAAACGTCCAGAAATGATTGAAGCTACTGACTGAATGAAAGGAGCTGGCATCTCACTCTCTTTGAATCTTCTTTATCATGCTAAGAGGAGCAGGAAAAAGCAAAAAATTTCAGAATTGCACCTTGCAATGCGGAGAAATTACTGTTTGTGCATTTACAATATTCATTGATTTTTGCCATTGAAAAACATCATGTTATTCATATACCAGAAATGATTGAAGCTACTGACTGAATGAAAGGAGCTGGCATCTCACTCTCTTTGAATCTTCTTTATCATGCTAAGAGGAGCAGGAAAAAGCAAAAAATTTCAGAATTGCACCTTGCAATGCGGAGAAATTACTGTTTGTGCATTTACAATATTCATTGATTTTTGCCATTGAAAAACGTCCAGAAATGATTGAAGCTACTGACTGAATGAAAGGAGCTGGCATCTCACTCTCTTTGAATCTTCTTTATCATGCTAAGAGGAGCAGGAAAAAGCAAAAAATTTCAGAATTGCACCTTGCAATGCGGAGAAATTACTGTTTGTGCATTTACAATATTCATTGATTTTTGCCATTGAAAAACATCATGTTATTCATATACCAGAAATGATTGAAGCTACTGACTGAATGAAAGGAGCTGGCATCTCACTCTCTTTGAATCTTCTTTATCATGCTAAGAGGAGCAGGAAAAAGCAAAAAATTTCAGAATTGCACCTTGCAATGCGGAGAAATTACTGTTTGTGCATTTACAATATTCATTGATTTTTGCCATTGAAAAACGTCCAGAAATGATTGAAGCTACTGACTGAATGAAAGGAGCTGGCATCTCACTCTCTTTGAATCTTCTTTATCATGCTAAGAGGAGCAGGAAAAAGCAAAAAATTTCAGAATTGCACCTTGCAATGCGGAGAAATTACTGTTTGTGCATTTACAATATTCATTGATTTTTGCCATTGAAAAACATCATGTTATTCATATACCAGAAATGTTTGAAGCTACTGACTGAATGAAAGGAGCTGGCATCTCACTCTCTTTGAATCTTCTTTATCATGCTAAGAGGAGCAGGAAAAAGCAAAAAATTTCAGAATTGCACCTTGCAATGCGGAGAAATTACTGTTTGTGCATTTACAATATTCATTGATTTTTGCCATTGAAAAACATCATGTTATTCATATACCAGAAATGATTGAAGCTACTGACTGAATGAAAGGAGCTGGCATCTCGCTCACTTTGAATCTTCTTTATCATGCTAAGAGGAGCAGGAAAAAGCAAAAAATTTCAGAATTGCACCTTGCAATGCGGAGAAATTACTGTTTGTGCATTTACAATATTCATTGATTTTTGCCATTGAAAAACGTCCAGAAATGATTGAAGCTACTGACTGAATGAAAGGAGCTGGCATCTCACTCTCTTTGAATCTTCTTTATCATGCTAAGAGGAGCAGGAAAAAGCAAAAAATTTCAGAATTGCACCTTGCAATGTGGAGAAATTACTGTTTGTGCATTTACAATATTCATTGATTTTTGCCATTGAAAAACATCATGTTATTCATATACCAGAAATGATTGAAGCTACTGACTGAATGAAAGGAGCTGGCATCTCACTCTCTTTGAATCTTCTTTATCATGCTAAGAGGAGCAGGAAAAAGCAAAAAATTTCAGAATTGCACCTTGCAATGCGGAGAAATTACTGTTTGTGCATTTACAATATTCATTGATTTTTGCCATTGAAAAACGTCCAGAAATGATTGAAGCTACTGACTGAATGAAAGGAGCTGGCATCTCACTCTCTTTGAATCTTCTTTATCATGCTAAGAGGAGCAGGAAAAAGCAAAAAATTTCAGAATTGCACCTTGCAATGCGGAGAAATTACTGTTTGTGCTTTTACAATATTCATTGATTTTTGCCATTGAAAAACATCATGTTATTCATATACCAGAAATGTTTGAAGCTACTGACTGAATAAAAGGAGCTGGCATCTAACTCTCTTTGAATCTTCTTTATCATGCTAAGAGGAGCAGGAAAAAGCAAAAAAATTCAGAATTGCACCTTGCAATGCGGAGAAATTACTGTTTGTGCATTTACAATATTCATTGATTTTTGCCATTGAAAAACGTCCAGAAATGATTGAAGCTACTGACTGAATGAAAGGAGCTGGCATCTCACTCTCTTTGAATCTTCTTTATCATGCTAAGAGGAGCAGGAAAAAGCAAAAAATTTCAGAATTGCACCTTGCAATGCGGAGAAATTACTGTTTGTGCATTTACAATATTCATTGATTTTTGCCATTGAAAAACGTCCAGAAATGATTGAAGCTACTGACTGAATGAAAGGAGCTGGCATCTCACTCTCTTTGAATCTTCTTTATCATGCTAAGAGGAGCAGGAAAAAGCAAAAAATTTCAGAATTGCAACTTGCAATGCGGAGAAATTACTGTTTGTGCATTTACAATATTCATTGATTTTTGCCATTGAAAAACATCATGTTATTCATATACCAGAAATGATTGAAGCTACTGACTGAATGAAAGGAGCTGGCATCTCACTCTCTTTGAATCTTCTTTATCATGCTAAGAGGAGCAGGAAAAAGCAAAAAATTTCAGAATTGCACCTTGCAATGCGGAGAAATTACTGTTTGTGCATTTACAATATTCATTGATTTTTGCCATTGAAAAACGTCAAGAAATGATTGAAGCTACTGACTGAATGAAAGGAGCTGGCATCTCACTCTCTTTGAATCTTCTTTATCATGCTAAGAGGAGCAGGAAAAAGCAAAAAATTTCAGAATTGCACCTTGCAATGCGGAGAAATTACTGTTTGTGCATTTACAATATTCATTGATTTTTGCCATTGAAAAACGTCCAGAAATGATTGAAGCTACTGACTGAATGAAAGGAGCTGGCATCTCACTCTCTTTGAATCTTCTTTATCATGCTAAGAGGAGCAGGAAAAAGCAAAAAATTTCAGAATTGCACCTTGCAATGCGGAGAAATTACTGTTTGTGCATTTACAATATTCATTGATTTTTGCCATTGAAAAACATCATGTTATTCATATACAAGAAATGTTTGAAGCTACTGACTGAATGAAAGGAGCTGGCATCTCACTCTCTTTGAATCTTCTTTATCATGCTAAGAGGAGCAGGAAAAAGCAAAAAATTTCAGAATTGCACCTTGCAATGCGGAGAAATTACTGTTTGTGCATTTACAATATTCATTGATTTTTGCCATTGAAAAACGTCCAGAAATGATTGAAGCTACTGACTGAATGAAAGGAGCTGGCATCTCACTCTCTTTGAATCTTCTTTATCATGCTAAGAGGAGCAGGAAAAAGCAAAAAATTTCAGAATTGCACCTTGCAATGCGGAGAAATTACTGTTTGTGCATTTACAATATTCATTGATTTTTGCCATTGAAAAACGTCCAGAAATGATTGAAGCTACTGACTGAATGAAAGGAGCTGGCATCTCACTCTCTTTGAATCTTCTTTATCATGCTAAGAGGAGCAGGAAAAAGCAAAAAATTTCAGAATTGCACCTTGCAATGCGGAGAAATTACTGTTTGTGCTTTTACAATATTCATTGATTTTTGCCATTGAAAAACATCATGTTATTCATATACCAGAAATGTTTGAAGCTACTGACTGAATGAAAGGAGCTGGCATCTAACTCTCTTTGAATCTTCTTTATCATGCTAAGAGGAGCAGGAAAAAGCAAAAAATTTCAGAATTGCACCTTGCAATGCGGAGAAATTACTGTTTGTGCATTTACAATATTCATTGATTTTTGCCATTGAAAAACGTCCAGAAATGATTGAAGCTACTGACTGAATGAAAGGAGCTGGCATCTCACTCTCTTTGAATCTTCTTTATCATGCTAAGAGGAGCAGGAAAAAGCAAAAAATTTCAGAATTGCACCTTGCAATGCGGAGAAATTACTGTTTGTGCATTTACAATATTCATTGATTTTTGCCATTGAAAAACGTCCAGAAATGATTGAAGCTACTGACTGAATGAAAGGAGCTGGCATCTCACTCTCTTTGAATCTTCTTTATCATGCTAAGAGGAGCAGGAAAAAGCAAAAAATTTCAGAATTGCAACTTGCAATGCGGAGAAATTACTGTTTGTGCATTTACAATATTCATTGATTTTTGCCATTGAAAAACATCATGTTATTCATATACCAGAAATGATTGAAGCTACTGACTGAATGAAAGGAGCTGGCATCTCACTCTCTTTGAATCTTCTTTATCATGCTAAGAGGAGCAGGAAAAAGCAAAAAATTTCAGAATTGCACCTTGCAATGCGGAGAAATTACTGTCTGTGCATTTACAATATTCATTGATTTTTGCCATTGAAAAACGTCCAGAAATGATTGAAGCTACTGACTGAATGAAAGGAGCTGGCATCTCACTCTCTTTGAATCTTCTTTATCATGCTAAGAGGAGCAGGAAAAAGCAAAAAATTTCAGAATTGCACCTTGCAATGCGGAGAAATTACTGTTTGTGCATTTACAATATTCATTGATTTTTGCCATTGAAAAACATCATGTTATTCATATACCAGAAATGTTTGAAGCTACTGACTGAATGAAAGGAGCTGGCATCTCACTCTCTTTGAATCTTCTTTATCATGCTAAGAGGAGCAGGAAAAAGCAAAAAATTTCAGAATTGCACCTTGCAATGCGGAGAAATTACTGTTTGTGCATTTACAATATTCATTGATTTTTGCCATTGAAAAACGTCCAGAAATGATTGAAGCTACTGACTGAATGAAAGGAGCTGGCATCTCACTCTCCTTGAATCTTCTTTATCATGCTAAGAGGAGCAGGAAAAAGCAAAAAATTTCAGAATTGCACCTTGCAATGCGGAGAAATTACTGTTTGTGCATTTACAATATTCATTGATTTTTGCCATTGAAAAACGTCCAGAAATGATTGAAGCTACTGACTGAATGAAAGGAGCTGGCATCTCACTCTCTTTGAATCTTCTTTATCATGCTAAGAGGAGCAGGAAAAAGCAAAAAATTTCAGAATTGCACCTTGCAATGCGGAGAAATTACTGTTTGTGCATTTACAATATTCATTGATTTTTGCCATTGAAAAACATCATGTTATTCATATACCAGAAATGTTTGAAGCTACTGACTGAATGAAAGGAGCTGGCATCTCACTCTCTTTGAATCTTCTTTATCATGCTAAGAGGAGCAGGAAAAAGCAAAAAATTTCAGAATTGCACCTTGCAATGTGGAGAAATTACTGTTTGTGCATTTACAATATTCATTGATTTTTACCATTGAAAAACGTCCAGAAATGATTGAAGCTACTGACTGAATGAAAGTAGCTGGCATCTCACTCTCTTTGAATCTTCTTTACCATGCTAAGAGGAGCAGGAAAAAGCAAAAAATTTCAGACTTGCACCTTGCAATGCGGAGAAATTACTGTTTGTGCATTTACAATATTCATTGATTTTTGCCATTGAAAAACATCATGTTATTCATATACCAGAAATGTTTGAAGCTACTGACTGAATGAAAGGAGCTGGCATCTCACTCTCTTTGAATCTTCTTTATCATGCTAAGAGGAGCAGGAAAAAGCAAAAAATTTCAGAATTGCACCTTGCAATGCGGAGAAATTACTGTTTGTGCATTTACAATATTCATTGATTTTTGCCATTGAAAAACGTCCAGAAATGATTGAAGCTACTGACTGAATGAAAGGAGCTGGCATCTCACTCTCTTTGAATCTTCTTTATCATGCTAAGAGGAGCAGGAAAAAGCAAAAAATTTCAGAATTGCACCTTGCAATGCGGAGAAATTACTGTTTGTGCATTTACAATATTCATTGATTTTTGCCATTGAAAAACGTCCAGAAATGATTGAAGCTACTGACTGAATGAAAGGAGCTGGCATCTCACTCTCTTTGAATCTTCTTTATCATGCTAAGAGGAGCAGGAAAAAGCAAAAAATTTCAGAATTGCACCTTGCAATGCGGAGAAATTACTGTTTGTGCATTTACAATATTCATTGATATTTGCCATTGAAAAACATGTTATTCATATACCAGAAATGTTTGAAGCTACTGACTGAATGAAAGGAGCTGGCACCTCACTCTCTTTGAATCTTCTTTATCATGCTAAGAGGAGCGGGAAAAAGCAAAAAATTTCAGAATTGCACCTTGCAATGCGGAGAAATTACTGTTTGTGCATTTACAATATTCATTGATTTTTGCCATTGAAAAACATCCAGAAATGATTGAAGGTACTGACTGAATGAAAGGAGCTGGCATCTCACTCTCTTTGAATCTTCTTTATCATGCTAAGAGGAGCAGGAAAAAGCAAAAAATTTCAGAATTGCACCTTGCAATGCGGAGAAATTACTGTTTGTGCATTTACAATATTCATTGATTTTTGCCATTGAAAAACGTCCAGAAATGATTGAAGCTACTGACTGAATGAAAGGAGCTGGCATCTCACTCTCTTTGAATCTTCTTTATCATGCTAAGAGGAGCAGGAAAAAGCAAAAAATTTCAGAATTGCACCTTGCAATGCGGAGAAATTACTGTTTGTGCTTTTACAATATTCATTGATTTTTGCCATTGAAAAACATCATGTTATTCATATACCAGAAATGTTTGAAGCTACTGACTGAATGAAAGGAGCTGGCATCTAACTCTCTTTGAATCTTCTTTATCATGCTAAGAGGAGCAGGAAAAAGCAAAAAATTTCAGAATTGCACCTTGCAATGCGGAGAAATTACTGTTTGTGCATTTACAATATTCATTGATTTTTGCCATTGAAAAACGTCCAGAAATGATTGAAGCTACTGACTGAATGAAAGGAGCTGGCATCTCACTCTCTTTGAATCTTCTTTATCATGCTAAGAGGAGCAGGAAAAAGCAAAAAATTTCAGAATTGCACCTTGCAATGCGGAGAAATTACTGTTTGTGCATTTACAATATTCATTGATTTTTGCCATTGAAAAACGTCCAGAAATGATTGAAGCTACTGACTGAATGAAAGGAGCTGGCATCTCACTCTCTTTGAATCTTCTTTATCATGCTAAGAGGAGCAGGAAAAAGCAAAAAATTTCAGAATTGCAACTTGCAATGCGGAGAAATTACTGTTTGTGCATTTACAATATTCATTGATTTTTGCCATTGAAAAACATCATGTTATTCATATACCAGAAATGATTGAAGCTACTGACTGAATGAAAGGAGCTGGCATCTCACTCTCTTTGAATCTTCTTTATCATGCTAAGAGGAGCAGGAAAAAGCAAAAAATTTCAGAATTGCACCTTGCAATGCGGAGAAATTACTGTTTGTGCATTTACAATATTCATTGATTTTTGCCATTGAAAAACGTCCAGAAATGATTGAAGCTACTGACTGAATGAAAGGAGCTGGCATCTCACTCTCTTTGAATCTTCTTTATCATGCTAAGAGGAGCAGGAAAAAGCAAAAAATTTCAGAATTGCACCTTGCAATGCGGAGAAATTACTGTTTGTGCTTTTACACTATTCATTGATTTTTGCCATTGAAAAACATCATGTTATTCATATACAAGAAATGTTTGAAGCTACTGACTGAATGAAAGGAGCTGGCATCTCACTCTCTTTGAATCTTCTTTATCATGCTAAGAGGAGCAGGAAAAAGCAAAAAATTTCAGAATTGCACCTTGCAATGCGGAGAAATTACTGTTTGTGCATTTACAATATTCATTGATTTTTGCCATTGAAAAACGTCCAGAAATGATTGAAGCTACTGACTGAATGAAAGGAGCTGGCATCTCACTCTCTTTGAATCTTCTTTATCATGCTAAGAGGAGCAGGAAAAAGCAAAAAATTTCAGAATTGCACCTTGCAATGCGGAGAAATTACTGTTTGTGCATTTACAATATTCATTGATTTTTGCCATTGAAAAACGTCCAGAAATGATTGAAGCTACTGACTGAATGAAAGGAGCTGGCATCTCACTCTCTTTGAATCTTCTTTATCATGCTAAGAGGAGCAGGAAAAAGCAAAAAATTTCAGAATTGCACCTTGCAATGCGGAGAAATTACTGTTTGTGCATTTACAATATTCATTGATTTTTGCCATTGAAAAACATCATGTTATTCATATACCAGAAATGATTGAAGCTACTGACTGAATGAAAGGAGCTGGCATCTTACTCTCTTTGAATCTTCTTTGTCATGCTAAGAGGAGCAGGAAAAAGCAAAAAATTTCAGAATTGCACCTTGCAATGCGGAGAAATTACTGTTTGTGCATTTACAATATTCATTGATTTTTGCCATTGAAAAACGTCCAGAAATGATTGAAGCTACTGACTGAATGAAAGGAGCTGGCATCTCACTCTCTTTGAATCTTCTTTATCATGCTAAGAGGAGCAGGAAAAAGCAAAAAATTTCAGAATTGCACCTTGCAATGCGGAGAAATTACTGTTTGTGCATTTACAATATTCATTGATTTTTGCCATTGAAAAACGTCCAGAAATGATTGAAGCTACTGACTGAATGAAAGGAGCTGGCATCTCACTCTCTTTGAATCTTCTTTATCATGCTAAGAGGAGCAGGAAAAAGCAAAAAATTTCAGAATTGCACCTTGCAATGCGGAGAAATTACTGTTTGTGCATTTACAATATTCATTGATTTTTGCCATTGAAAAACATCATGTTATTCATATACCAGAAATGTTTGAAGCTACTGACTGAATGAAAGGAGCTGGCATCTCACTCTCTTTGAATCTTCTTTATCATGCTAAGAGGAGCAGGAAAAAGCAAAAAATTTCAGAATTGCACCTTGCAATGCGGAGAAATTACTGTTTGTGCATTTACAATATTCATTGATTTTTGCCTTTGAAAAACATCATGTTATTCATATACCAGAAATGTTTGAAGCTACTGACTGAATGAAAGGAGCTGGCATCTCACTCTCTTTGAATCTTCTTTATCATGCTAAGAGGAGCAGGAAAAAGCAAAAAATTTCAGAATTGCACCTTGCAATGTGGAGAAATTACTGTTTGTGCATTTACAATATTCATTGATTTTTACCATTGAAAAACGTCCAGAAATGATTGAAGCTACTGACTGAATGAAAGTAGCTGGCATCTCACTCTCTTTGAATTTTCTTTACCATGCTAAGAGGAGCAGGAAAAAGCAAAAAATTTCAGACTTGCACCTTGCAATGCGGAGAAATTACTGTTTGTGCATTTACAATATTCATTGATTTTTGCCATTGAAAAACATCATGTTATTCATATACCAGAAATGTTTGAAGCTACTGACTGAATGAAAGGAGCTGGCATCTCACTCTCTTTGAATCTTCTTTATCATGCTAAGAGGAGCAGGAAAAAGCAAAAAATTTCAGAATTGCACCTTGCAATGCGGAGAAATTACTGTTTGTGCATTTACAATATTCATTGATTTTTGCCATTGAAAAACGTCCAGAAATGATTGAAGCTACTGACTGAATGAAAGGAGCTGGCATCTCACTCTCTTTGAATCTTCTTTATCATGCTAAGAGGAGCAGGAAAAATCAAAAAATTTCAGAATTGCACCTTGCAATGCGGAGAAATTACTGTTTGTGCATTTACAATATTCATTGATTTTTGCCATTGAAAAACATGTTATTCATATACCAGAAATGTTTGAAGCTAGTGACTGAATGAAAGGAGCTGGCACCTCACTCTCTTTGAATCTTCTTTGTCATGCTAAGAGGAGCGGGAAAAAGCAAAAAATTTCAGAATTGCACCTTGCAATGCGGAGAAATTACTGTTTGTGCATTTACAATATTCATTGATTTTTGCCATTGAAAAACATCCAGAAATGATTGAAGGTACTGACTGAATGAAAGGAGCTGGCATCTCACTCTCTTTGAATCTTCTTTATCATGCTAAGAGGAGCAGGAAAAAGCAAAAAATTTCAGAATTGCACCTTGCAATGCGGAGAAATTACTGTTTGTGCATTTACAATATTCATTGATTTTTGCCATTGAAAAACGTCCAGAAATGATTGAAGCTACTGACTGAATGAAAGGAGCTGGCATCTCACTCTCTTTGAATCTTCTTTATCATGCTAAGAGGAGCAGGAAAAAACAAAAAATTTCAGAATTGCACCTTGCAATGCGGAGAAATTACAGTTTGTGCATTTACAATATTCATTGATTTTTGCCATTGAAAAACATCCAGAAATGATTGAAGATACTGACTGAATGAAAGGAGCTGGCATCTCACTCTCTTTGAATATTCTTTATCATGCTAAGAGGAGCAGGAAAAAGCAAAAAATTTCAGAATTGCACCTTGCAATGCGGAGAAATTACTGTTTGTGCATTTACAATATTCATTGATTTTTGCCATTGAAAAACATCATGTTATTCATATACCAGAAATGTTTGAAGCTACTGACTGAATGAAAGGAGCTGGCATCTCACTCTCTTTGAATCTTCTTTATCATGCTAAGAGGAGCAGGAAAAAGCAAAAAATTTCAGAATTGCACCTTGCAATGCGGAGAAATTACTGCTTGTGCATTTACAATATTCATTGATTTTTGCCATTGAAAAACATCATGTTATTCATATACCAGAAATGTTTGAAGCTACTGACTGAATGAAAGGAGCTGGCATCTCACTCTCTTTGAATCTTCTTTATCATGCTAAGAGGAGCAGGAAAAAGCAAAAAATTTCAGAATTGCACCTTGCAATGTGGAGAAATTACTGTTTGTGCATTTACAATATTCATTGATTTTTACCATTGAAAAACATCCAGAAATGATTGAAGCTACTGACTGAATGAAAGTAGCTGGCATCTCACTCTCTTTGAATCTTCTTTATCATGCTAAGAGGAGCAGGAAAAAGCAAAAAATTTCAGAATTGCACCTTGCAATGCAGAGAAATTACTGTTTGTGCATTTACAATATTCATTGATTTTTGCCATTGAAAAACATCATGTTATTCATATACCAGAAATGTTTGAAGCTACTGACTGAATGAAAGGAGCTGGCATCTCACTCTCTTTGAATCTTCTTTATCATGCTAAGAGGAGCAGGAAAAAGCAAAAAATTTCAGAATTGCACCTTGCAATGTGGAGAAATTACTGTTTGTGCATTTACAATATTCATTGATTTTTACCATTGAAAAACATCCAGAAATGATTGAAGCTACTGACTGAATGAAAGTAGCTGGCATCTCACTCTCTTTGTATCTTCTTTATCATGCTAAGAGGAGCAGGAAAAAGCAAAAAATTTCAGATTTGCACCTTGCAATGCGGAGAAATTACTGTTTGTGCATTTACAATATTCATTGATTTTTGCCATTGAAAAACATCATGTTATTCATATACCAGAAATGTTTGAAGCTACTGACTGAATGAAAGGAGCTGGCATCTCACTCTCTTTGAATCTTCTTTATCATGCTAAGAGGAGCAGGAAAAAGCAAAAAATTTCAGAATTGCACCTTGCAATGCGGAGAAATTACTGTTTGTGCATTTACAATATTCATTGATTTTTGCCATTGAAAAACGTCCAGAAATGATTGAAGCTACTGACTGAATGAAAGGAGCTGGCATCTCACTCTCTTTGAATCTTGTTTATCATGCTAAGAGGAGCAGGAAAAAGCAAAAAATTTCAGAATTGCACCTTGCAATGCGGAGAAATTACTGTTTGTGCATTTACAATATTCATTGATTTTTGCCATTGAAAAACGTCCAGAAATGATTGAAGCTACTGACTGAATGAAAGGAGCTGGCATCTCACTCTCTTTGAATCTTCTTTATCATGCTAAGAGGAGCAGGAAAAAGCAAAAAATTTCAGAATTGCACCTTGCAATGCGGAGAAATTACTGTTTGTGCATTTACAATATTCATTGATTTTTGCCATTGAAAAACATCATGTTATTCATATACCAGAAATGATTGAAGATACTGACTGAATGAAAGGAGCTGGCATCTCACTCTCTTTGAATCTTCTTTATCATGCTAAGAGGAGCAGGAAAAAGCAAAAAATTTCAGAATTGCACCTTGCAATGCGGAGAAATTACTGTTTGTGCATTTACAATATTCATTGATTTTTGCCATTGAAAAACGTCCAGAAATGATTGAAGCTACTGACTGAATGAAAGGAACTGGCATCTCACTCTCTTTGAATCTTCTTTATCATGCTAAGAGGAGCAGGAAAAAGCAAAAAATTTCAGAATTGCACCTTGCAATGCGGAGAAATTACTGTTTGTGCATTTACAAAATTCATTGATTTTTGCCATTGAAAAACATCATGTTATTCATATACCAGAAATGTTTGAAGCTACTGACTGAATGAAAGGAGCTGACATCTCACTCTCTTTGAATCTTCTTTATCATGCTAAGAGGAGCAGGAAAAAGCAAAAAATTTCAGAATTGCACCTTGCAATGCGGAGAAATTACTGTTTGTGCATTTACAATATTCATTGATTTTTGCCATTGAAAAACATCCAGAAATGATTGAAGCTACTGACTGAATGAAAGGAGCTGGCATCTTACTCTCTTTGAATCTTCTTTATCATGCTAAGAGGAGCAGGAAAAAGCAAAAAATTTCAGAATTGCACCTTGCAATGCGGAGAAATTACTGTTTGTGCATTTACAATATTCATTGATTTTTGCCATTGAAAAACATCATGTTATTCATATACCAGAAATGTTTGAAGCTACTGACTGAATGAAAGGAGCTGGCATCTCACTCTCTTTGAATCTTCTTTATCATGCTAAGAGGAGCAGGAAAAAGCAAAAAATTTCAGAATTGCACCTTGCAATGCGGAGAAATTACTGTTTGTGCATTTACAATATTCATTGATTTTTGCCATTGAAAAACATCATGTTATTCATATACCAGAAATGTTTGAAGCTACTGACTGAATGAAAGGAGCTGGCATCTCACTCTCTTTGAATCTTCTTTATCATGCTAAGAGGAGCAGGAAAAAGCAAAAAATTTCAGAATTGCACCTTGCAATGTGGAGAAATTACTGTTTGTGCATTTACAATATTCATTGATTTTTACCATTGAAAAAGGTCCAGAAATGATTGAAGCTACTGACTGAATGAAAGTAGCTGGCATCTCACTCTCTTTGAATCTTCTTTATCATGCTAAGAGGAGCAGGAAAAAGCAAAAAATTTCAGACTTGCACCTTGCAATGCGGAGAAATTACTGTTTGTGCATTTACAATATTCATTGATTTTTGCCATTGAAAAACATCATGTTATTCATATACCAGAAATGTTTGAAGCTACTGACTGAATGAAAGGAGCTGGCATCTCACTCTCTTTGAATCTTCTTTATCATGCTAAGAGGAGCAGGAAAAAGCAAAAAATTTCAGAATCGCACCTTGCAATGCGGAGAAATTACTGTTTGTGCATTTACAATTTTCATTGATTTTTGCCATTGAAAAACGTCCAGAAATGATTGAAGGTACTGACTGAATGAAAGGAGCTGGCATCTCACTCTCTTTGAATCTTCTTTATCATGCTAAGAGGAGCAGGAAAAAGCAAAAAATTTCAGAATTGCACCTTGCAATGCGGAGAAATTACTGTTTGTGCATTTACAATATTCATTGATTTTTGCCATTGAAAAACGTCCAGAAATGATTGAAGCTACTGACTGAATGAAAGGAGCTGGCATCTCACTCTCTTTGAATCTTCTTTATCATGCTAAGAGGAGCAGGAAAAAGCAAAAAATTTCAGAATTGCACCTTGCAATGCGGAGAAATTACTGTTTGTGCATTTACAATATTCATTGATTTTTGCCATTGAAAAACATCATGTTATTCATATACCAGAAATGTTTGAAGCTACTGACTGAATGAAAGGAGCTGGCATCTCACTCTCTTTGAATCTTCTTTATCATGCTAAGAGGAGCAGGAAAAAGCAAAAAATTTCAGAATTGCACCTTGCAATGCGGAGAAATTACTGTTTGTGCATTTACAATATTCATTGATTTTTGCCATTGAAAAACATGTTATTCATATACCAGAAATGTTTGAAGCTACTGACTGAATGAAAGGAGCTGGCACCTCACTCTCTTTGAATCTTTATCATGCTAAGAGGAGCGGGAAAAAGCAAAAAATTTCAGAATTGCACCTTGCAATGCGGAGAAATTACTGTTTGTGCATTTACAATATTCATTGATTTTTGCCATTGAAAAACATCATGTTATTCATATACCAGAAATGTTTGAAGCTACTGACTGAATGAAAGGAGCTGGCATCTCACTCTCTTTGAATCTTCTTTATCATGCTAAGAGGAGCAGGAAAAAGCAAAAAATTTCAGAATTGCACCTTGCAATGCGGAGAAATTACTGTTTGTGCATTTACAATATTCATTGATTTTTGCCATTGAAAAACATCATGTTATTCATATACCAGAAATGTTTGAAGCTACTGACTGAATGAAAGGAGCTGGCATCTCACTCTCTTTGAATCTTCTTTATCATGCTAAGAGGAGCAGGAAAAAGCAAAAAATTTCAGAATTGCACCTTGCAATGTGGAGAAATTACTGTTTGTGCATTTACAATATTCATTGATTTTTACCATTGAAAAAGGTCCAGAAATGATTGAAGCTACTGACTGAATGAAAGTAGCTGGCATCTCACTCTCTTTGAATCTTCTTTATCATGCTAAGAGGAGCAGGAAAAAGCAAAAAATTTCAGACTTGCACCTTGCAATGCGGAGAAATTACTGTTTGTGCATTTACAATATTCATTGATTTTTGCCATTGAAAAACATCATGTTATTCATATACCAGAAATGTTTGAAGCTACTGACTGAATGAAAGGAGCTGGCATCTCACTCTCTTTGAATCTTCTTTATCATGCTAAGAGGAGCAGGAAAAAGCAAAAAATTTCAGAATCGCACCTTGCAATGCGGAGAAATTACTGTTTGTGCATTTACAATTTTCATTGATTTTTGCCATTGAAAAACGTCCAGAAATGATTGAAGGTACTGACTGAATGAAAGGAGCTGGCATCTCACTCTCTTTGAATCTTCTTCATCATGCTAAGAGGAGCAGGAAAAAGCAAAAAATTTCAGAATTGCACCTTGCAATGCGGAGAAATTACTGTTTGTGCATTTACAATATTCATTGATTTTTGCCATTGAAAAACGTCCAGAAATGATTGAAGCTACTGACTGAATGAAAGGAGCTGGCATCTCACTCTCTTTGAATCTTCTTTATCATGCTAAGAGGAGCAGGAAAAAGCAAAAAATTTCAGAATTGCACCTTGCAATGCGGAGAAATTACAGTTTGTGCATTTACAATATTCATTGATTTTTGCCATTGAAAAACATCCAGAAATGATTGAAGCTACTGACTGAATGAAAGGAGCTGGCATCTCACTCTCTTTGAATCTTCTTTATCATGCTAAGAGGAGCAGGAAAAAGCAAAAAATTTCAGAATTGCACCTTGCAATGCGGAGAAATTACTGTTTGTGCATTTACAATATTCATTGATTTTTGCCATTGAAAAACATCATGTTATTCATATACCAGAAATGTTTGCAGCTACTGACTGAATGAAAGGAGCTGGCATCTCACTCTCTTTGAATCTTCTTTATCATGCTAAGAGGAGCAGGAAAAAGCAAAAAATTTCAGAATTGCACCTTGCAATGCGGAGAAATTACTGTTTGTGCATTTACAATATTCATTGATTTTTGCCATTGAAAAACATGTTATTCATATACCAGAAATGTTTGAAGCTACTGACTGAATGAAAGGAGCTGGCACCTCACTCTCTTTGAATCTTTATCATGCTAAGAGGAGCGGGAAAAAGCAAAAAATTTCAGAATTGCACCTTGCAATGCGGAGAAATTACTGTTTGTGCATTTACAATATTCATTGATTTTTGCCATTGAAAAACGTCCAGAAATGATTGAAGGTACTGACTGAATGAAAGGAGCTGGCATCTCACTCTCTTTGAATCTTCTTTATCATGCTAAGAGGAGCAGGAAAAAGCAAAAAATTTCAGAATTGCACCTTGCAATGCGGAGAAATTACTGTTTGTGCATTTACAATATTCATTGATTTTTGCCATTGAAAAACGTCCAGAAATGATTGAAGCTACTGACTGAATGAAAGGAGCTGGCATCTCACTCTCTTTGAATCTTCTTTATTATGCTAAGAGGAGCAGGAAAAAGCAAAAAATTTCAGAATTGCACCTTGCAATGCGGAGAAATTACAGTTTGTGCATTTACAATATTCATTGATTTTTGCCATTGAAAAACATCCAGAAATGATTGAAGCTACTGACTGAATGAAAGGAGCTGGCATCTCACTCTCTTTGAATCTTCTTTATCATGCTAAGAGGAGCAGGAAAAAGCAAAAAATTTCAGAATTGCACCTTGCAATGCGGAGAAATTACTGTTTGTGCATTTACAATATTCATTGATTTTTGCCATTGAAAAACATCATGTTATTCATATACCAGAAATGTTTGAAGCTACTGACTGAATGAAAGGAGCTGGCATCTCACTCTCTTTGAATCTTCTTTATCATGCTAAGAGGAGCAGGAAAAAGCAAAAAATTTCAGAATTGCACCTTGCAATGTGGAGAAATTACTGTTTGTGCATTTACAATATTCATTGATTTTTACCATTGAAAAACGTCCAGAAATGATTGAAGCTACTGACTGAATGAAAGTAGCTGGCATCTCACTCTCTTTGAATCTTCTTTATCATGCTAAGAGGAGCAGGAAAAAGCAAAAAATTTCAGACTTGCACCTTGCAATGCGGAGAAATTACTGTTTGTGCATTTACAATATTCATTGATTTTTGCCATTGAAAAACATCATGTTATTCATATACCAGAAATGTTTGAAGCTACTGACTGAATGAAAGGAGCTGGCATCTCACTCTCTTTGAATCTTCTTTATCATGCTAAGAGGAGCAGGAAAAAGCAAAAAATTTCAGAATTGCACCTTGCAATGCGGAGAAATTACTGTTTGTGCATTTACAATATTCATTGATTTTTGCCATTGAAAAACGTCCAGAAATGATTGAAGCTACTGACTGAATGAAAGGAGCTGGCATCTCACTCTCTTTGAATCTTGTTTATCATGCAAAGAGGAGCAGGAAAAAGCAAAAAATTTCAGAATTGCACCTTGCAATGCGGAGAAATTACTGTTTGTGCATTTACAATATTCATTGATTTTTGCCATTGAAAAACGTCCAGAAATGATTGAAGCTACTGACTGAATGAAAGGAGCTGGCATCTCACTCTCTTTGAATCTTCTTTATCATGCTAAGAGGAGCAGGAAAAAGCAAAAAATTTCAGAATTGCACCTTGCAATGCGGAGAAATTACAGTTTGTGCATTTACAATATTCATTGATTTTTGCCATTGAAAAACATCCAGAAATGATTGAAGCTACTGACTGAATGAAAGGAGCTGGCATCTCACTCTCTTTGAATCTTCTTTATCATGCTAAGAGGAGCAGGAAAAAGCAAAAAATTTCAGAATTGCACCTTGCAATGCGGAGAAATTACTGTTTGTGCATTTACAATATTCATTGATTTTTGCCATTGAAAAACATCATGTTATTCATATACCAGAAATGTTTGCAGCTACTGACTGAATGAAAGGAGCTGGCATCTCACTCTCTTTGAATCTTCTTTATCATGCTAAGAGGAGCAGGAAAAAGCAAAAAATTTCAGAATTGCACCTTGCAATGCGGAGAAATTACTGTTTGTGCATTTACAATATTCATTGATTTTTGCCATTGAAAAACATGTTATTCATATACCAGAAATGTTTGAAGCTACTGACTGAATGAAAGGAGCTGGCACCTCACTCTCTTTGATTTCTTTTATCATGCTAAGAGGAGCAGGAAAAAGCAAAAAATTTCAGAATTGCACCTTGCAATGCGGAGAAATTACAGTTTGTGCATTTACAATATTCATTGATTTTTGCCATTGAAAAACATCCAGAAATGATTGAAGCTACTGACTGAATGAAAGGAGCTGGCATCTCACTCTCTTTGAATCTTCTTTATCATGCTAAGAGGAGCAGGAAAAAGCAAAAAATTTCAGAATTGCACCTTGCAATGCGGAGAAATTACTGTTGTGCATTTACAATATTCATTGATTTTTGCCATTGAAAAACATCATGTTATTCATATACCAGAAATGTTTGAAGCTACTGACTGAATGAAAGGAGCTGGCATCTCACTCTCTTTGAATCTTCTTTATCATGCTAAGAGGAGCAGGAAAAAGCAAAAAATTTCAGAATTGCACCTTGCAATGTGGAGAAATTACTGTTTGTGCATTTACAATATTCATTGATTTTTACCATGAAAAACGTCCAGAAATGATTGAAGCTACTGACTGAATGAAAGTAGCTGGCATCTCACTCTCTTTGAATCTTCTTTATCATGCTAAGAGGAGCAGGAAAAAGCAAAAAATTTCAGACTTGCACCTTGCAATGCGGAGAAATTACTGTTTGTGCATTTACAATATTCATTGATTTTTGCCATTGAAAAACATCATGTTATTCATATACCAGAAATGTTTGAAGCTACTGACTGAATGAAAGGAGCTGGCATCTCACTCTCTTTGAATCTTCTTTATCATGCTAAGAGGAGCAGGAAAAAGCAAAAAATTTCAGAATTGCACCTTGCAATGCGGAGAAATTACTGTTTGTGCATTTACAATATTCATTGATTTTTGCCATTGAAAAACGTCCAGAAATGATTGAAGCTACTGACTGAATGAAAGGAGCTGGCATCTCACTCTCTTTGAATCTTGTTTATCATGCTAAGAGGAGCAGGAAAAAGCAAAAAATTTCAGAATTGCACCTTGCAATGCGGAGAAATTACTGTTTGTGCATTTACAATATTCATTGATTTTTGCCATTGAAAAACATCCAGAAATGATTGAAGCTACTGACTGAATGAAAGGAGCTGGCATCTCACTCTCTTTGAATCTTCTTTATCATGCTAAGAGGAGCAGGAAAAAGCAAAAATTTTCAGAATTGCACCTTGCAATGCGGAGAAATTACTGTTTGTGCATTTACAATATTCATTGATTTTTGCCATTGAAAAACATCATGTTATTCATATACCAGAAATGATTGAAGCTACTGACTGAATGAAAGGAGCTGGCATCTCACTCTCTTTGAATCTTCTTTATCATGCTAAGAGGAGCAGGAAAAAGCAAAAAATTTCAGAATTGCACCTTGCAATGCGGAGAAATTACTGTTTGTGCATTTACAATATTCATTGATTTTTGCCATTGAAAAACATACATGTTATTCATATACCAGAAATGATTGAAGCTACTGACTGAATGAAAGGAGCTGGCATCTCACTCTCTTTGAATCATCTTTATCATGCTAAGAGGAGCAGGAAAAAGCAAAAAATTTCAGAATTGCACCTTGCAATGCGGAGAAATTACTGTTTGTGCATTTACAATATTCATTGATTTTTGCCATTGAAAAACGTCCAGAAATTATTGAAGCTACTGACTGAATGAAAGGAGCTGGCATCTCACTCTCTTTGAATCTTCTTTATCATGCTAAGAGGAGCAGGAAAAAGCAAAAAATTTCAGAATTGCACCTTGCAATGCGGAGAAATTACTGTTTGTGCATTTACAATATTCATTGATTTTTGCCATTGAAAAACATCATGTTATTCATAAACCAGAAATGATTGAAGCTACTGACTGAATGAAAGGAGCTGGCATCTCACTCTCTTTGAATCTTCTTTATCATGCTAAGAGGAGCAGGAAAAAGTAAAAAATTTCAGAATTGCACTATGCAATGCGGAGAAATTACTGTTTGTGCATTTATAATATTCATTGATTTTTGCCATTGAAAAACATTGTTATTCATTTCCAGAAATGATTGAAGCTACTGACTGAATGAAAGGAGCTGGCATCTCACTCTCTTTGAATCTTCTTTATCAGGCTAAGAGGAGCAGGAAAAAGCAAAAATTTCAGAATTGCACCCTTGCAATGTGGAGAATTGATTTTTGCCATTGAAAAACATCCAGAAATGATTGAAGCTACTGACTGAATGAAAGGAGCTGGCATCTCACTCTCTTTGAATCTTCTTTATCATGCTAAGAGGAGCAGGAAAAAGCAAAAAATTTCAGAATTGCACCTTGCAATGCGGAGAAATTACTGTTTGTGCATTTACAATATTCATTGATTTTTGCCATTGAAAAACATCATGTTATTCATATACCAGAAATGTTTGAAGCTACTGACTGAATGAAAGGAGCTGGCATCTCACTCTCTTTGAATCTTCTTTATCATGCTAAGAGGAGCAGGAAAAAGCAAAAAATTTCAGAATTGCACCTTGCAATGCGGAGAAATTACTGTTTGTGCATTTACAATATTCATTGATTTTTGCCATTGAAAAACATGTTATTCATATACCAGAAATGTTTGAAGCTACTGACTGAATGAAAGGAGCTGGCACCTCACTCTCTTTGAATCTTTATCATGCTAAGAGGAGCGGGAAAAAGCAAAAAATTTCAGAATTGCACCTTGCAATGCGGAGAAATTACTGTTTGTGCATTTACAATATTCATTGATTTTTGCCATTGAAAAACGTCCAGAAATGATTGAAGGTACTGACTGAATGAAAGGAGCTGGCATCTCACTCTCTTTGAATCTTCTTTATCATGCTAAGAGGAGCAGGAAAAAGCAAAAAATTTCAGAATTGCACCTTGCAATGCGGAGAAATTACTGTTTGTGCATTTACAATATTCATTGATTTTTGCCATTGAAAAACGTCCAGAAATGATTGAAGCTACTGACTGAATGAAAGGAGCTGGCATCTCACTCTCTTTGAATCTTCTTTATTATGCTAAGAGGAGCAGGAAAAAGCA
Organism: Phyllobates terribilis; assembly: GCF_046119375.1. NCBI lineage: Eukaryota > Metazoa > Chordata > Amphibia > Anura > Dendrobatidae > Phyllobates > Phyllobates terribilis. Next base: position 133,683 of record NW_027364154.1, on the reverse strand, counting down.
AAAAATTTCAGAATTGCACCTTGCAATGCGGAGAAATTACAGTTTGTGCATTTACAATATTCATTGATTTTTGCCATTGAAAAACATCCAGAAATGATTGAAGCTACTGACTGAATGAAAGGAGCTGGCATCTCACTCTCTTTGAATCTTCTTTATCATGCTAAGAGGAGCAGGAAAAAGCAAAAAATTTCAGAATTGCACCTTGCAATGCGGAGAAATTACTGTTTGTGCATTTACAATATTCATTGATTTTTGCCATTGAAAAACATCATGTTATTCATATACCAGAAATGTTTGAAGCTACTGACTGAATGAAAGGAGCTGGCATCTCACTCTCTTTGAATCTTCTTTATCATGCTAAGAGGAGCAGGAAAAAGCAAAAAATTTCAGAATTTCACCTTGCAATGTGGAGAAATTACTGTTTGTGCATTTACAATATTCATTGATTTTTACCATTGAAAAACGTCCAGAAATGATTGAAGCTACTGACTGAATGAAAGTAGCTGGCATCTCACTCTCTTTGAATCTTCTTTATCATGCTAAGAGGAGCAGGAAAAAGCAAAAAATTTCAGACTTGCACCTTGCAATGCGGAGAAATTACTGTTTGTGCATTTACAATATTCATTGATTTTTGCCATTGAAAAACATCATGTTATTCATATACCAGAAATGTTTGAAGCTACTGACTGAATGAAAGGAGCTGGCATCTCACTCTCTTTGAATCTTCTTTATCATGCTAAGAGGAGCAGGAAAAAGCAAAAAATTTCAGAATTGCACCTTGCAATGCGGAGAAATTACTGTTTGTGCATTTACAATATTCATTGATTTTTGCCATTGAAAAACGTCCAGAAATGATTGAAGCTACTGACTGAATGAAAGGAGCTGGCATCTCACTCTCTTTGAATCTTGTTTATCATGCTAAGAGGAGCAGGAAAAAGCAAAAAATTTCAGAATTGCACCTTGCAATGCGGAGAAATTACTGTTTGTGCATTTACAATATTCATTGATTTTTGCCATTGAAAAACATCCAGAAATGATTGAAGCTACTGACTGAATGAAAGGAGCTGGCATCTCACTCTCTTTGAATCTTCTTTATCATGCTAAGAGGAGCAGGAAAAAGCAAAAAATTTCAGAATTGCACCTTGCAATGCGGAGAAATTACTGTTTGTGCATTTACAATATTCATTGATTTTTGCCATTGAAAAACATCATGTTATTCATATACCAGAAATGTTTGAAGCTACTGACTGAATGAAAGGAGCTGGCATCTCACTCTCTTTGAATCTTCTTTATCATGCTAAGAGGAGCAGGAAAAAGCAAAAAATTTCATAATTGCACCTTGCAATGCGGAGAAATTACTGTTTGTGCATTTACAATATTCATTGATTTTTGCCATTGAAAAACGTCCAGAAATGATTGAAGCTACTGACTGAATGAAAGGAGCTGGCATCTCACTCTCTTTGAATCATGTTTATCATGCTAAGAGGAGCAGGAAAAAGCAAAAAATTTCAGAATTGCACCTTGCAATGCGGAGAAATTACTGTTTGTGCATTTACAATATTCATTGATTTTTGCCATTGAAAAACGTCCAGAAATTATTGAAGCTACTGACTGAATGAAAGGAGCTGGCATCTCACTCTCTTTGAATCTTCTTTATCATGCTAAGAGGAGCAGGAAAAAGCAAAAAATTTCAGAATTGCACCTTGCAATGCGGAGAAATTACTGTTTGTGCATTTACAATATTCATTGATTTTTGCCATTGAAAAACATCATGTTATTCATAAACCAGAAATGATTGAAGCTACTGACTGAATGAAAGGAGCTGGCATCTCACTCTCTTTGAATCTTCTTTATCATGCTAAGAGGAGCAGGAAAAAGTAAAAAATTTCAGAATTGCACTATGCAATGCGGAGAAATTACTGTTTGTGCATTTATAATATTCAATGATTTTTGCCATTGAAAAACGTCCAGAAATGATTGAAGCTACTGACTGAACGAAAGGAGCTGGCATCTCACTCTCTTTGAATCTTCTTTATCATGCTAAGAGGAGCAGGAAAAAGCAAAAAATTTCAGAATTGCACCTTGCAATGCGGAGAAATTACTGTTTGTGCATTTACAATATTCATTGATTTTTGCCATTGAAAAACATCATGTTATTCATATACCAGAAATGTTTGAAGCTACTGACTGAATGAAAGGAGCTGGCATCTCACTCTCTTTGAATCTTCTTTATCATGCTAAGAGGAGCAGGAAAAAGCAAAAAATTTCAGAATTGCAACTTGCAATGCGGAGAAATTACTGTTTGTGCATTTACAATATTCATTGATTTTTGCCATTGAAAAACGTCCAGAAATGATTGAAGCTACTGACTGAATGAAAGGAGCTGGCATCTCACTCTCTTTGAATCTTCTTTATCATGCTAAGAGGAGCAGGTAAAAGCAAAAAATTTCAGAATTGCACCTTGCAATGCGGAGAAATTACTGTTTGTGCATTTACAATATTCATTGATTTTTGCCATTGAAAAACGTCCAGAAATGATTGAAGCTACTGACTGAATGAAAGGAGCTGGCATCTCACTCTCTTTGAATCTTGTTTATCATGCTAAGAGGAGCAGGAAAAAGCAAAAAATTTCAGAATTGCACCTTGCAATGCGGAGAAATTACTGTTTGTGCATTTACAATATTCATTGATTTTTGCCATTGAAAAACATCATGTTATTCATATACCAGAAATGATTGAAGCTACTGACTGAATGAAAGGAGCTGGCATCTCACTCTCTTTGAATCTTCTTTATCATGCTAAGAGGAGCAGGAAAAAGCAAAAAATTTCAGAATTGCACCTTGCAATGCGGAGAAATTACTGTTTGTGCATTTACAATATTCATTGATTTTTGCCATTGAAAAACATCATGTTATTCATATACCAGAAATGTTTGAAGCTACTGACTGAATGAAAGGAGCTGGCATCTCACTCTCTTTGAATCTTCTTTATCATGCTAAGAGGAGCAGGAAAAAGCAAAAAATTTCAGAATTGCACCTTGCAATGCGGAGAAATTACTGTTTGTGCATTTACAATATTCATTGATTTTTACCATTGAAAAACGTCCAGAAATGATTGAGGCTACTGACTGAACGAAAGGAGCTGGCATCTCACTCTCTTTGAATCTTCTTTAACATGCTAAGAGGAGCAGGAAAAAGCAAAAAATTTCAGAATTGCACCTTGCAATGCGGAGAAATTACTGTTTGTGCATTCACAATATTCATTGATTTTTGCCATTGAAAAACATCATGTTATTCATATACCAGAAATGTTTGAAGCTACTGACTGAATGAAAGGAGCTGGCATCTCACTCTCTTTGAATCTTCTTTATCATGCTAAGAGGAACAGAAAAAAACAAAAAATTTCAGAATTGCACCTTGCAATGCGGAGAAATTACTGTTTGTGCATTTACAATATTCATTGATTTTTGCCATTGAAAAACATCATGTTATTCATATACCAGAAATGATTGAAGCTACTGACTGAATGAAAGGAGCTGGCATCTCACTCTCTTTGAATCTTCTTTATCATGCTAAGAGGAGCAGGAAAAAGTAAAAAATTTCAGAATTGCACCTTGCAATGCGGAGAAATTACTGTTTGTGCATTTACAATATTCAATGATTTTTGCCATTGAAAAAAGTCCAGAAATGATTGAAGCTACTGACTCAATGAAAGGAGCTGGCATCTCACTCTCTTTGAATCTTCTTTATCATGCTAAGAGGAGCAGGAAAAAGCAAAAAATTTCAGAATTGCACCTTGCAATGCGGAGAAATTACTGTTTGTGCATTTACAATATTCATTGATTTTTGCCATTGAAAAACATCATGTTATTCATATACCAGAAATGTTTGAAGCTACTGACTGAATGAAAGGAGCTGGCATCTCACTCTCTTTGAATCTTCTTTATCATGCTAAGAGGAGCAGGAAAAAGCAAAAAATTTCAGAATTGCACCTTGCAATGCGGAGAAATTACTGTTTGTGCATTTACAATATTCATTGATTTTTGCCATTGAAAAACATCATGTTATTCATATACCAGAAATGTTTGAAGCTACTGACTGAATGAAAGGAGCTGGCATCTCACTCTCTTTGAATCTTCTTTATCATGCTAAGAGGAGCAGGAAAAAGCAAAAAATTTCAGAATTGCACCTTGCAATGCGGAGAAATTACTGTTTGTGCATTTACAATATTCATTGATTTTTGCCATTGAAAAACATGTTATTCATATACCAGAAATGTTTGAAGCTACTGACTGAATGAAAGGAGCTGGCATCTCACTCTCTTTGAATCTTCTTTATCATGCTAAGAGGAGCAGGAAAAAGCAAAAAATTTCAGAATTGCACCTTGCAATGCGGAGAAATTACAGTTTGTGCATTTACAATATTCATTGATTTTTGCCATTGAAAAACGTCCAGAAATGATTGAAGCTACTGACTGAATGAAAGGAGCTGGCATCTCACTCTCTTTGAATCTTCTTTATCATGCTAAGAGGAGCAGGAAAAAGCAAAAAATTTCAGAATTGCACCTTGCAATGCGGAGAAATTACTGTTTGTGCATTTACAATATTCATTGATTTTTGCCATTGAAAAACGTCCAGAAATGATTGAAGCTACTGACTGAATGAAAGGAGCTGGCATCTCACTCTCTTTGAATCTTCTTTATCATGCTAAGAGGAGCAGGAAAAAGCAAAAAATTTCAGAATTGCTCCTTGCAATGCGGAGAAATTACTGTTTGTGCATTTGCAATATTCATTGATATTTGCCATTGAAAAACATGTTATTCATATACCAGAAATGTTTGAAGCTACTGACTGAATGAAAGGAGCTGGCACCTCACTCTCTTTGAATCTTCTTTATCATGCTAAGAGGAGCAGGAAAAAGCAAAAAATTTCAGAATTGCACCTTGCAATGCGGAGAAATTACTGTTTGTGCATTTACAATATTCATTGATTTTTGCCATTGAAAAACGTCCAGAAATGATTGAAGCTACTGACTGAATGAAAGGAGCTGGCATCTCACTCTCTTTGAATCTTCTTTATCATGCTAAGAGGAGCAGGAAAAAGCAAAAAATTTCAGAATTGCACCTTGCAATGCGGAGAAATTACTGTTTGTGCATTTACAATATTCATTGATTTTTGCCATTGAAAAACGTTCAGAAATGATTGAAGCTACTGACTGAATGAAAGGAGCTGGCATCTCACTCTCTTTGAATCTTCTTTATCATGCTAAGAGGAGCAGGAAAAAGCAAAAAATTTCAGAATTGCGCCTTGCAATGCGGAGAAATTAGTGTTTGTGCATTTACAAAATTCATTGATTTTTGCCATTGAAAAACATCATGTTATTCATTTACCAGAAATGATTGAAGCTACTGACTGAATGAAAGGAGCTGGCATCTCACTCTCTTTGAAACTTCTTTATCATGCTAAGAGGAGCAGGAAAAAGCAAAAAATTTCAGAATTGCACCTTGCAATGCGGAGAAATTACTGTTTGTGCATTTACAATATTCATTGATTTTTGCCATTGAAAAACGTCCAGAAATGATTGAAGCTACTGACTGAATGAAAGGAGCTGGCATCTCACTCTCTTTGAATCTTCTTTATCATGCTAAGAGGAGCAGGAAAAAGCAAAAAATTTCAGAATTGCACCTTGCAATGCGGAGAAATTACTGTTTGTGCATTTACAATATTCATTGATTTTTACCATTGAAAAACGTCCAGAAATGATTGAAGCTACTGACTGAATGAAAGTAGCTGGCATCTCACTCTCTTTGAATCTTCTTTATCATGCTAAGAGGAGCAGGAAAAAGCAAAAAATTTCAGACTTGCACCTTGCAATGCGGAGAAATTACTGTTTGTGCATTTACAATATTCATTGATTTTTGCCATTGAAAAACATCATGTTATTCATATACCAGAAATGTTTGAAGCTACTGACTGAATGAAAGGAGCTGGCATCTCACTCTCTTTGAATCTTCTTTATCATGCTAAGAGGAGCAGGAAAAAGCAAAAAATTTCAGAATTGCACCTTGCAATGCGGAGAAATTACTGTTTGTGCATTTACAATATTCATTGATTTTTGCCATTGAAAAACGTCCAGAAATGATTGAAGCTACTGACTGAATGAAAGGAGCTGGCATCTCACTCTCTTTGAATCTTCTTTATCATGCTAAGAGGAGCAGGAAAAAGCAAAAATTTCAGAATTGCACCTTACAATGCGGAGAAATTACAGTTTGTGCATTTACAATATTCATTGATTTTTGCCATTGAAAAACGTCCAGAAATGATTGAAGCTACTGACTGAATGAAAGGAGCTGGCATCTCACTCTCTTTGAATCTTCTTTATCATGCTAAGAGGAGCAGGAAAAAGCAAAAAATTTCAGAATTGCACCTTGCAATGCGGAGAAATTACTGTTTGTGCATTTACAATATTCATTGATTTTTGCCATTGAAAAACGTCCAGAAATGATTGAAGCTACTGACTGAATGAAAGGAGCTGGCATCTCACTCTCTTTGAATCTTCTTTATCATGCTAAGAGGAGCAGGAAAAAGCAAAAAATTTCAGAATTGCACCTTGCAATGCGGAGAAATTACTGTTTGTGCATTTACAATATTCATTGATTTTTGCCATTGAAAAACATCATGTTATTCATATACCAGAAATGTTTGAAGCTACTGACTGAATGAAAGGAGCTGGCATCTCACTCTCTTTGAATCTTCTTTATCATGCTAAGAGGAGCAGGAAAAAGCAAAAAATTTCAGAATTGCACCTTGCAATGCGGAGAAATTACTGTTTGTGCAATTACAATATTCATTGATTTTTGCCATTGAAAAACGTCCAGAAATGATTGAAGCTACTGACTGAATGAAAGGAGCTGGCATCTCACTCTCTTTGAATCTTCTTTATCATGCTAAGAGGAGCAGGAAAAAGCAAAAAATTTCAGAATTGCACCTTGCAATGCGGAGAAATTACTGTTTGTGCATTTACAATATTCATTGATTTTTGCCATTGAAAAACGTCCAGAAATGATTGAAGCTACTGACTGAATGAAAGGAGCTGGCATCTCACTCTCTTTGAATCTTCTTTATCATGCTAAGAGGAGCAGGAAAAAGCAAAAAATTTCAGAATTGCACCTTACAATGCGGAGAAATTACAGTTTGTGCATTTACAATATTCATTGATTTTTGCCATTGAAAAACGTCCAGAAATGATTGAAGCTACTGACTGAATGAAAGGAGCTGGCATCTCACTCTCTTTGAATCTTCTTTATCATGCTAAGAGGAGCAGGAAAAAGCAAAAAATTTCAGAATTGCACCTTGCAATGCGGAGAAATTACTGTTTGTGCATTTACAATATTCATTGATTTTTGCCATTGAAAAACGTCCAGAAATGATTGAAGCTACTGACTGAATGAAAGGAGCTGGCATCTCACTCTCTTTGAATCTTCTTTATCATGCTAAGAGGAGCAGGAAAAAGCAAAAAATTTCAGAATTGCACCTTGCAATGCGGAGAAATTACTGTTTGTGCATTTACAATATTCATTGATTTTTGCCATTGAAAAACATCATGTTATTCATATACCAGAAATGTTTGAAGCTACTGACTGAATGAAAGGAGCTGGCATCTCACTCTCTTTGAATCTTCTTTATCATGCTAAGAGGAGCAGGAAAAAGCAAAAAATTTCAGAATTGCACCTTGCAATGCGGAGAAATTACTGTTTGTGCAATTACAATATTCATTGATTTTTGCCATTGAAAAACGTCCAGAAATGATTGAAGCTACTGACTGAATGAAAGGAGCTGGCATCTCACTCTCTATGAATCTTCTTTATCATGCTAAGAGGAGCAGGAAAAGCAAAAAATTTCAGAATTGCACCTTGCAATGCGAAGAAATTACAGTTTGTGCATTTACAATATTCATTGACTTTTGCCATTGAAAAACATCCAGAAATGATTGAAGCTACTGACTGAATGAAAGGAGCTGGCTTCTCACTCTCTTTGAATCTTCTTTATCATGCTAAGAGGAGCAGGAAAAAGCAAAAAATTTCAGAATTGCACCTTGCAATGCGGAGAAATTACTGTTTGTGCATTTACAATATTCATTGATTTTTGCCATTGAAAAACGTCCAGAAATGATTGAAGCTACTGACTGAATGAAAGGAGCTGGCATCTCACTCTCTTTGAATCTTCTTTATCATGCTAAGAGGAGCAGGAAAAAGCAAAAAATTTCAGAATTGCGCCTTGCAATGCGGAGAAATTACTGTTTGTGCATTTACAAAATTCATTGATTTTTGCCATTGAAAAACATCATGTTATTCATTTACCAGAAATGATTGAAGCTACTGACTGAATGAAAGGAGCTGGCATCTCACTCTCTTTGAATCTTCTTTATCATGCTAAGAGGAGCAGGAAAAAGCAAAACATTTCAGAATTGCACCTTGCAATGCGAAGAAATTACTGTTTGTGCATTTACAATATTCATTGATTTTTGCCATTGAAAAACGTCCAGAAATGATTGAAGCTACTGACTGAATGAAAGGAGCTGGCATCTCACTCTCTTTGAATCTTCTTTATCATGCTAAGAGGAGCAGGAAAAAGCAAAAAATTTCAGAATTGCACCTTGCAATGCGGAGAAATTACTGTTTGTGCATTTACAATATTCATTGATTTTTACCATTGAAAAACGTCCAGAAATGATTGAAGCTACTGACTGAATGAAAGTAGCTGGCATCTCACTCTCTTTGAATCTTCTTTATCATGCTAAGAGGAGCAGGAAAAAGCAAAAAATTTCAGACTTGCACCTTGCAATGCGGAGAAATTACTGTTTGTGCATTTACAATATTCATTGATTTTTGCCATTGAAAAACATCATGTTATTCATATACCAGAAATGTTTGAAGCTACTGACTGAATGAAAGGAGCTGGCATCTCACTCTCTTTGAATCTTCTTTATCATGCTAAGAGGAGCAGGAAAAAGCAAAAAATTTCAGAATTGCACCTTGCAATGCGGAGAAATTACTGTTTGTGCATTTACAATATTCATTGATTTTTGCCATTGAAAAACGTCCAGAAATGATTGAAGCTACTGACTGAATGAAAGGAGCTGGCATCTCACTCTCTTTGAATCTTCTTTATCATGCTAAGAGGAGCAGGAAAAAGCAAAAAATTTCAGAATTGCACCTTACAATGCGGAGAAATTACAGTTTGTGCATTTACAATATTCATTGATTTTTGCCATTGAAAAACGTCCAGAAATGATTGAAGCTACTGACTGAATGAAAGGAGCTGGCATCTCACTCTCTTTGAATCTTCTTTATCAAGTTAAGAGGAGCAGGAAAAAGCAAAAAATTTCAGAATTGCACCTTGCAATGCGGAGAAATTACTGTTTGTGCATTTACAATATTCATTGATTTTTGCCATTGAAAAACATGTTATTCATATACCAGAAATGTTTGAAGCTACTGACTGAATGAAAGGAGCTGGAACCTCACTCTCTTTGAATCTTCTTTATCATGCTAAGAGGAGCAGGAAAAAGCAAAAAATTTCAGAATTGCACCTTGCAATGCGGAGAAATTACTGTTTGTACATTTACAATATTCATTGATTTTTGCCATTGAAAAACGTCCAGAAATGATTGAAGCTACTGACTGAATGAAAGGAGCTGGCATCTCACTCACTTTGAATCTTCTTTATCATGCTAAGAGGAGCAGGAAAAAGCAAAAAATTTCAGAATTGCACCTTGCAATGCGGAGAAATTACTGTTTGTGCATTTACAATATTCATTGATTTTTGCCATTGAAAAACGTCCAGAAATGATTGAAGCTACTGACTGAATGAAAGGAGCTGGCATCTCACTCTCTTTGAATCTTCTTTATCATGCTAAGAGGAGCAGGAAAAAGCAAACAATTTCAGAATTGCGCCTTGCAATGCGGAGAAATTACTGTTTGTGCATTTACAAAATTCATTGATTTTTGCCATTGAAAAACATCATGTTATTCATTTACCAGAAATGATTGAAGCTACTGACTGAATGAAAGGAGCTGGCATCTCACTCTCTTTGAATCTTCTTTATCATGCTAAGAGGAGCAGGAAAAAGCAAAAAATTTCAGAATTGCACCTTGCAATGCGGAGAAATTACTGTTTGTGCATTTACAATATTCATTGATTTTTGCCATTGAAAAACGTCCAGAAATGATTGAAGCTACTGACTGAATGAAAGGAGCTGGCATCTCACTCTCTTTGAATCTTCTTTATCATGCTAAGAGGAGCGGGAAAAAGCAAAAAATTTCAGAATTGCACCTTGCAATGCGGAGAAATTACTGTTTGTGCATTTACAATATTCATTGATTTTTACCATTGAAAAACGTCCAGAAATGATTGAAGCTACTGACTGAATGAAAGTAGCTGGCATCTCACTCTCTTTGAATCTTCTTTATCATGCTAAGAGGAGCAGGAAAAAGCAAAAAATTTCAGACTTGCACCTTGCAATGCGGAGAAATTACTGTTTGTGCATTTACAATATTCATTGATTTTTGCCATTGAAAAACATCATGTTATTCATATACCAGAAATGTTTGAAGCTACTGACTGAATGAAAGGAGCTGGCATCTCACTCTCTTTGAATCTTCTTTATCATGCTAAGAGGAGCAGGAAAAAGCAAAAAATTTCAGAATTGCACCTTGCAATGCGGAGAAATTACTGTTTGTGCATTTACAATATTCATTGATTTTTGCCATTGAAAAACATCATGTTATTCATATACCAGAAATGTTTGAAGCTACTGACTGAATGAAAGGAGCTGGCATCTCACTCTATTTGAATCTTCTTTATCATGCTAAGAGGAGCAGGAAAAAGCAAAAAATTTCAGAATTGCACCTTGCAATGCGGAGAAATTACTGTTTGTGCATTTACAATATTCATTGATTTTTGCCATTGAAAAACGTCCAGAAATGATTGAAGCTACTGACTGAATGAAAGGAGCTGGCATCTCACTCTCTTTGAATCTTCTTTATCATGCTAAGAGGAGCAGGAAAAAGCAAAAAATTTCAGAATTGCACCTTACAATGCGGAGAAATTACAGTTTGTGCATTTACAATATTCATTGATTTTTGCCATTGAAAAACGTCCAGAAATGATTGAAGCTACTGACTGAATGAAAGGAGCTGGCATCTCACTCTCTTTGAATCTTCTTTATCATGCTAAGAGGAGCAGGAAAAAGCAAAAAATTTCAGAATTGCACCTTACAATGCGGAGAAATTACAGTTTGTGCATTTACAATATTCATTGATTTTTGCCATTGAAAAACGTCCAGAAATGATTGAAGCTACTGACTGAATGAAAGGAGCTGGCATCTCACTCTCTTTGAATCTTCTTTATCATGCTAAGAGGAGCAGGAAAAAGCAAAAAATTTCAGAATTGCACCTTGCAATGCGGAGAAATTACTGTTTGTGCATTTACAATATTCATTGATTTTTGCCATTGAAAAACGTCCAGAAATGATTGAAGCTACTGACTGAATGAAAGGAGCTGGCATCTCACTCTCTTTGAATTTTCTTTATCATGCTAAGAGGAGCAGGAAAAAGCAAAAAATTTCAGAATTGCACCTTGCAATGCGGAGAAATTACTGTTTGTGCATTTACAATATTCATTGATTTTTGCCATTGAAAAACATGTTATTCATATACCAGAAATGTTTGAAGCTACTGACTGAATGAAAGGAGCTGGCACCTCACTCTCTTTGAATCTTCTTTATCATGCTAAGAGGAGCAGGATAAAGCAAAAAATTTTAGAATTGCACCTTGCAATGCGGAGAAATTACTGTTTGTGCATTTACAATATTCATTGATTTTTGCCATTGAAAAACGTCCAGAAATGATTGAAGCTACTGACTGAATGAAAGGAGCTGGCATCTCACTCTCTTTGAATCTTCTTTATCATGCTAAGAGGAGCTGGAAAAAGCAAAAAATTTCAGAATTGCACCTTGCAATGCGGAGAAATTACTGTTTGTGCATTTACAATATTCATTAATTTTTGCCATTGAAAAACATCATGTTATTCATATACCAGAAATGTTTGAAGCTACTGACTGAATGAAAGGAGCTGGCATCTCACTCTCTTTGAATCTTCTTTATCATGCTAAGAGGAGCAGGAAAAAGCAAAAAATTTCAGAATTGCACCTTGCAATGCGGAGAAATTACTGTTTGTGCATTTACAATATTCATTGATTTTTGCCATTGAAAAACGTCCAGAAATGATTGAAGCTACTGACTGAATGAAAGGAGCTGGCATCTCACTCTCTTTGAATCTTCTTTATCATGCTAAGAGGAGCAGGAAAAAGCAAAAAATTTCAGAATTGCACCTTGCAATGCGGAGAAATTACAGTTTGTGCATTTACAATATTCATTAATTTTTGCCATTGAAAAACGTCCAGAAATGATTGAAGCTACTGACTGAATGAAAGGAGCTGGCATCTCACTCTCTTTGAATCTTCTTTATCATGCTAAGAGGAGCAGGAAAAAGCAAAAAATTTCAGAATTGCTCCTTGCAATGCGGAGAAATTACTGTTTGTGCATTTACAATATTCATTGATTTTTGCCATTGAAAAACATGTTATTCATATACCAGAAATGTTTGAAGCTACTGACTGAATGAAAGGAGCTGGCACCTCACTCTCTTTGAATCTTCTTTATCATGCTAAGAGGAGCAGGAAAAAGCAAAAAATTTCAGAATTGCACCTTGCAATGCGGAGAAATTACTGTTTGTGCATTTACAATATTCATTGATTTTTGCCATTGAAAAACGTCCAGAAATGATTGAAGCTACTGACTGAATGAAAGGAGCTGGCATCTCACTCTCTTTGAATCTTCTTTATCATGCTAAGAGGAGCAGGAAAAAGCAAAAAATTTCAGAATTGCACCTTGCAATGCGGAGAAATTACTGTTTGTGCATTTACAATATTCATTGATTTTTGCCATTGAAAAACATCATATTATTCATATACCAGAAATGATTGAAGCTACTGACTGAATGAAAGGAGCTGGCATCTCACTCTCTTTGAATCTTCTTTATCATGCTAAGAGGAGCAGGAAAATGTAAAAAATTTCAGAATTGCACCTTGCAATGCGGAGAAATTACTGTTTGTGCATTTACAATATTCAATGATTTTTGCCATTGAAAAACGTCCAGAAATGATTGAAGCTACTGACTGAACGAAAGGAGCTGGCATCTCACTCTCTTTGAATCTTCTTTATCATGCTAAGAGGAGCAGGAAAAAGCAAAAAATTTCAGAATTGCACCTTGCAATGCGGAGAAATTACTGTTTGTGCATTTACAATATTCATTGATTTTTGCCATTGAAAAACATCATGTTATTCATATACCAGAAATGTTTGAAGCTACTGACTGAATGAAAGGAGCTGGCATCTCACTCTCTTTGAATCTTCTTTATCATGCTAAGAGGAGCAGGAAAAAGCAAAAAATTTCAGAATTGCACCTTGCAATGCGGAGAAATTTCTGTTTGTGCATTTACAATATTCATTGATTTTTGCCATTGAAAAACGTCCAGAAATGATTGAAGCTACTGACTGAATGAAAGGAGCTGGCATCTCACTCTCTTTGAATCTTCTTTATCATGCTAAGGGGAGCAGGAAAAAGCAAAAAATTTCAGAATTGCACCTTGCAATGCGGAGAAATTACTGTTTGTGCATTTACAATATTCATTGATTTTTGCCATTGAAAAACGTCCAGAAATGATTGAAGCTACTGACTGAATGAAAGGAGCTGGCATCTCACTCTCTTTGAATCTTCTTTATCATGCTAAGAGGAGCAGGAAAAAGCAAAAAATTTCAGAATTGCACCTTACAATGCGGAGAAATTACAGTTTGTGCATTTACAATATTCATTGATTTTTGCCATTGAAAAACGTCCAGAAATGATTGAAGCTACTGACTGAATGAAAGGAGCTGGCATCTCACTCTCTTTGAATCTTCTTTATCATGCTAAGAGGAGCAGGAAAAAGCAAAAAATTTCAGAATTGCACCTTGCAATGCGGAGAAATTACTGTTTGTGCATTTACAATATTCATTGATTTTTGCCATTGAAAAACGTCCAGAAATGATTGAAGCTACTGACTGAATGAAAGGAGCTGGCATCTCACTCTCTTTGAATTTTCTTTATCATGCTAAGAGGAGCAGGAAAAAGCAAAAAATTTCAGAATTGCACCTTGCAATGCGGAGAAATTACAGTTTGTGCATTTACAATATTCATTGATTTTTGCCATTGAAAAACATGTTATTCATATACCAGAAATGTTTGAAGCTACTGACTGAATGAAAGGAGCTGGCACCTCACTCTCTTTGAATCTTCTTTATCATGCTAAGAGGAGCAGGAAAAAGCAAAAAATTTCAGAATTGCACCTTGCAATGCGGAGAAATTACTGTTTGTGCATTTACAATATTCATTGATTTTTGCCATTGAAAAACGTCCAGAAATGATTGAAGCTACTGACTGAATGAAAGGAGCTGGCATCTCACTCTCTTTGAATCTTCTTTATCATGCTAAGAGGAGCAGGAAAAAGCAAAAAATTTCAGAATTGCACCTTGCAATGCGGAGAAATTACTGTTTGTGCATTTACAATATTCATTGATTTTTGCCATTGAAAAACATCATGTTATTCATATACCAGAAATGTTTGAAGCTACTGATTGAATGAAAGGAGCTGGCATCTCACTCTCTTTGAATCTTCTTTATCATGCTAAGAGGAGCAGGAAAAAGCAAAAAATTTCAGAATTGCACCTTGCAATGCGGAGAAATTACTGTTTGTGCATTTACAATATTCATTGATTTTTGCCATTGAAAAACGTCCAGAAATGATTGAAGCTACTGACTGAATGAAAAGAGCTGGCATCTCACTCTCTTTGAATCTTCTTTATCATGCTAAGAGGAGCAGGAAAAAGCAAAAAATTTTAGAATTGCACCTTGCAATGCGGAGAAATTACAGTTTGTGCATTTACAATATTCATTGATTTTTGCCATTGAAAAACGTCCAGAAATGATTGAAGCTACTGACTGAATGAAAGGAGCTGGCATCTCACTCTCTTTGAATCTTCTTTATCATGCTAAGAGGAGCAGGAAAAAGCAAAAAATTTCAGAATTGCTCCTTGCAATGCGGAGAAATTACTGTTTGTGCATTTACAATATTCATTGATTTTTGCCATTGAAAAACATGTTATTCATATACCAGAAATGTTTGAAGCTACTGACTGAATGAAAGGAGCTGGCACCTCACTCTCTTTGAATCTTCTTTATCATGCTAAGAGGAGCAGGAAAAAGCAAAAATTTCAGAATTGCACCTTGCAATGCGGAGAAATTACTGTTTGTGCATTTACAATATTCATTGATTTTTGCCATTGAAAAACGTCCAGAAATGATTGAAGCTACTGACTGAATGAAAGGAGCTGGCATCTCACTCTCTTTGAATCTTCTTTATCATGCTAAGAGGAGCAGGAAAAAGCAAAAAATTTCAGAATTGCACCTTGCAATGCGGAGAAATTACTGTTTGTGCATTTACAATATTCATTGATTTTTGCCATTGAAAAACGTCCAGAAATGATTGAAGCTACTGACTGAATGAAAGGAGCTGGCATCTCACTCTCTTTGAATCTTCTTTATCATGCTAAGAGGAGCAGGAAAAAGCAAAAAATTTCAGAATTGCACCTTGCAATGCGGAGAAATTACTGTTTGTGCATTTACAATATTCATTGATTTTTGCCATTGAAAAACGTCCAGAAATGATTGAAGCTACTGACTGAATGAAAGGAGCTGGCATCTCACTCTCTTTGAATCTTCTTTATCATGCTAAGAGGAGCAGGAAAAAGCAAAAAATTTCAGAATTGCACCTTGCAATGCGGAGAAATAACTGTTTGTGCATTTACAATATTCATTGATTTTTGCCATTGAAAAACGTTATTCATATACCAGAAATGTTTGAAGCTACTGACTGAATGAAAGGAGCTGGCACCTCACTCTCTTTGAATCTTCTTTATCATGCTAAGAGGAGCAGGAATAAGCAAAAAATTTCAGAATTGCACCTTGCAATGCGGAAAAATTACTGTTTGTGCATTTACAATATTCATTGATTTTTGCCATTGAAAAACGTCCAGAAATGATTGAAGCTACTGACTGAATGAAAGGAGCTGGCATCTCACTCTCTTTGAATCTTCTTTATCATGCTAAGAGGAGCAGGAAAAAGCAAAAAATTTCAGAATTGCGCCTTGCAATGCGGAGAAATTACTGTTTGTGCATTTACAAAATTCATTGATTTTTGCCATTGAAAAACATCATGTTATTCATTTACCAGAAATGATTGAAGCTACTGACTGAATGTAAGGAGCTGGCATCTCACTCTCTTTGAATCTTCTTTATCATGCTAAGAGGAGCAGGAAAAAGCAAAAAATTTCAGAATTGCACCTTGCAATGCGGAGAAATTACTGTTTGTGCATTTACAATATTCATTGATTTTTGCCATTGAAAAACGTCCAGAAATGATTGAAGCTACTGACTGAATGAAAGGAGCTGGCATCTCACTCTCTTTGAATCTTCTTTATCATGCTAAGAGGAGCAGGAAAAAGCAAAAAATTTCAGAATTGCACCTTGCAATGCGGAGAAATTACTGTTTGTGCATTTACAATATTCATTGATTTTTGCCATTGAAAAACATCATGTTATTCATATACCAGAAATGTTTGAAGCTACTGATTGAATGAAAGGAGCTGGCATCTCACTCTCTTTGAAGCTTCTTTATCATGCTAAGAGGAGCAGGAAAAAGCAAAAAATTTCAGAATTGCACCTTGCAATGCGGAGAAATTACTGTTTGTGCATTTACAATATTCATTGATTTTTGCCATTGAAAAACGTCCAGAAATGATTGAAGCTACTGACTGAATGAAAAGAGCTGGCATCTCACTCTCTTTGAATCTTCTTTATCATGCTAAGAGGAGCAGGAAAAAGCAAAAAATTTCAGAATTGCACCTTGCAATGCGGAGAAATTACAGTTTGTGCATTTACAATATTCATTGATTTTTGCCATTGAAAAACGTCCAGAAATGATTGAAGCTACTGACTGAATGAAAGGAGCTGGCATCTCACTCTCTTTGAATCTTCTTTATCATGCTAAGAGGAGCAGGAAAAAGCAAAAAATTTCAGAATTGCTCTTTGCAATGCGGAGAAATTACTGTTTGTGCATTTACAATATTCATTGATTTTTGCCATTGAAAAACATGTTATTCATATACCAGAAATGTTTGAAGCTACTGACTGAATGAAAGGAGCTGGCACCTCACTCTCTTTGAATCTTCTTTATCATGCTAAGAGGAGCAGGAAAAAGCAAAAATTTCAGAATTGCACCTTGCAATGCGGAGAAATTACTGTTTGTGCATTTACAATATTCATTGATTTTTGCCATTGAAAAACGTCCAGAAATGATTGAAGCTACTGACTGAATGAAAGGAGCTGGCATCTCACTCTCTTTGAATCTTCTTTATCATGCTAAGAGGAGCAGGAAAAAGCAAAAAATTTCAGAATTGCACCTTGCAATGCGGAGAAATTACTGTTTGTGCATTTACAATATTCATTGATTTTTGCCATTGAAAAACGTCCAGAAATGATTGAAGCTACTGACTGAATGAAAGGAGCTGGCATCTCACTCTCTTTGAATCTTCTTTATCATGCTAAGAGGAGCAGGAAAAAGCAAAAAATTTCAGAATTGCACCTTGCAATGCGGAGAAATTACTGTTTGTGCATTTACAATATTCATTGATTTTTGCCATTGAAAAACGTCCAGAAATGATTGAAGCTACTGAGTGAATGAAAGGAGCTGGCATCTCACTCTCTTTGAATCTTCTTTATCATGCTAAGAGGAGCAGGAAAAAGCAAAAAATTTCAGAATTGCACCTTGCAATGCGGAGAAATAACTGTTTGTGCATTTACAATATTCATTGATTTTTGCCATTGAAAAACGTTATTCATATACCAGAAATGTTTGAAGCTACTGACTGAATGAAAGGAGCTGGCACCTCACTCTCTTTGAATCTTCTTTATCATGCTAAGAGGAGCAGGAATAAGCAAAAAATTTCAGAATTGCACCTTGCAATGCGGAAAAATTACTGTTTGTGCATTTACAATATTCATTGATTTTTGCCATTGAAAAACGTCCAGAAATGATTGAAGCTACTGACTGAATGAAAGGAGCTGGCATCTCACTCTCTTTGAATCTTCTTTATCATGCTAAGAGGAGCAGGAAAAAGCAAAAAATTTCAGAATTGCGCCTTGCAATGCGGAGAAATTACTGTTTGTGCATTTAAAAAATTCATTGATTTTTGCCATTGAAAAACATCATGTTATTCATTTACCAGAAATGATTGAAGCTACTGACTGAATGTAAGGAGCTGGCATCTCACTCTCTTTGAATCTTCTTTATCATGCTAAGAGGAGCAGGAAAAAGCAAAAAATTTCAGAATTGCACCTTGCAATGCGGAGAAATTACTGTTTGTGCATTTACAATATTCATTGATTTTTGCCATTGAAAAACGTCCAGAAATGATTGAAGCTACTGACTGACTGAAAGGAGCTGGCATCTCACTCTCTTTGAATCTTCTTTATCATGCTAAGAGGAGCAGGAAAAAGCAAAAAATTTCAGAATTGCACCTTGCAATGCGGAGAAATTACTGTTTGTGCATTTACAATATTCATTGATTTTTGCCATTGAAAAACATCATGTTATTCATATACCAGAAATGTTTGAAGCTACTGATTGAATGAAAGGAGCTGGCATCTCACTCTCTTTGAAGCTTCTTTATCATGCTAAGAGGAGCAGGAAAAAGCAAAAAATTTCAGAATTGCACCTTGCAATGCGGAGAAATTACTGTTTGTGCATTTACAATATTCATTGATTTTTGCCATTGAAAAACGTCCAGAAATGATTGAAGCTACTGACTGAATGAAAAGAGCTGGCATCTCACTCTCTTTGAATCTTCTTTATCATGCTAAGAGGAGCAGGAAAAAGCAAAAAATTTCAGAATTGCACCTTGCAATGCGGAGAAATTACAGTTTGTGCATTTACAATATTCATTGATTTTTGCCATTGAAAAACGTCCAGAAATGATTGAAGCTACTGACTGAATGAAAGGAGCTGGCATCTCACTCTCTTTGAATCTTCTTTATCATGCTAAGAGGAGCAGGAAAAAGCAAAAAATTTCAGAATTGCTCCTTGCAATGCGGAGAAATTACTGTTTGTGCATTTACAATATTCATTGATTTTTGCCATTGAAAAACATGTTATTCATATACCAGAAATGTTTGAAGCTACTGACTGAATGAAAGGAGCTGGCACCTCACTCTCTTTGAATCTTCTTTATCATGCTAAGAGGAGCAGGAAAAAGCAAAAATTTCAGAATTGCACCTTGCAATGCGGAGAAATTACTGTTTGTGCATTTACAATATTCATTGATTTTTGCCATTGAAAAACGTCCAGAAATGATTGAAGCTACTGACTGAATGAAAGGAGCTGGCATCTCACTCTCTTTGAATCTTCTTTATCATGCTAAGAGGAGCAGGAAAAAGCAAAAAATTTCAGAATTGCACCTTGCAATGCGGAGAAATTACTGTTTGTGCATTTACAATATTCATTGATTTTTGCCATTGAAAAACGTCCAGAAATGATTGAAGCTACTGACTGAATGAAAGGAGCTGGCATCTCACTCTCTTTGAATCTTCTTTATCATGCTAAGAGGAGCAGGAAAAAGCAAAAAATTTCAGAATTGCACCTTGCAATGCGGAGAAATTACTGTTTGTGCATTTACAATATTCATTGATTTTTGCCATTGAAAAACGTCCAGAAATGATTGAAGCTACTGACTGAATGAAAGGAGCTGGCATCTCACTCTCTTTGAATCTTCTTTATCATGCTAAGAGGAGCAGGAAAAAGCAAAAAATTTCAGAATTGCACCTTGCAATGCGGAGAAATAACTGTTTGTGCATTTACAATATTCATTGATTTTTGCCATTGAAAAACGTTATTCATATACCAGAAATGTTTGAAGCTACTGACTGAATGAAAGGAGCTGGCACCTCACTCTCTTTGAATCTTCTTTATCATGCTAAGAGGAGCAGGAATAAGCAAAAAATTTCAGAATTGCACCTTGCAATGCGGAAAAATTACTGTTTGTGCATTTACAATATTCATTGATTTTTGCCATTGAAAAACGTCCAGAAATGATTGAAGCTACTGACTGAATGAAAGGAGCTGGCATCTCACTCTCTTTGAATCTTCTTTATCATGCTAAGAGGAGCAGGAAAAAGCATAAAATTTCAGAATTGCACCTTGCAATGCGGAGAAATTACTGTTTGTGCATTTACAATATTCATTGATTTTTGCCATTGAAAAACGTCCAGAAATGATTGAAGCTACTGACTGATTGAAAGGAGCTGGCATCTCACTCTCTTTGAATCTTCTTTATCATGCTAAGAGGAGCAGGAAAAAGCAAAAAATTTCAGAATTGCGCCTTGCAATGCGGAGAAATTACTGTTTGTGCATTTACAAAATTCATTGATTTTTGCCATTGAAAAACATCATGTTATTCATTTACCAGAAATGATTGAAGCTACTGACTGAATGTAAGGAGCTGGCATCTCACTCTCTTTGAATCTTCTTTATCATGCTAAGAGGAGCAGGAAAAAGCAAAAAATTTCAGAATTGCACCTTGCAATGCGGAGAAATTACTGTTTGTGCATTTACAATATTCGTTGATTTTTGCCATTGAAAAACGTCCAGAAATGATTGAAGCTACTGACTGAATGAAAGGAGCTGGCATCTCACTCTCTTTGAATCTTCTTTATCATGCTAAGAGGAGCAGGAAAAAGCAAAAAATTTCAGAATTGCACCTTGCAATGCGGAGAAATTACTGTTTGTGCATTTACAATATTCATTGATTTTTGCCATTGAAAAACGTCCAGAAATGATTGAAGCTACTGACTGATTGAAAGGAGCTGGCATCTCACTCTCTTTGAATCTTCTTTATCATGCTAAGAGGAGCAGGAAAAAGCAAAAAATTTCAGAATTGCGCCTTGCAATGCGGAGAAATTACTGTTTGTGCATTTACAAAATTCATTGATTTTTGCCATTGAAAAACATCATGTTATTCATTTACCAGAAATGATTGAAGCTACTGACTGAATGTAAGGAGCTGGCATCTCACTCTCTTTGAATCTTCTTTATCATGCTAAGAGGAGCAGGAAAAAGCAAAAAATTTCAGAATTGCACCTTGCAATGCGGAGAAATTACTGTTTGTGCATTTACAATATTCGTTGATTTTTGCCATTGAAAAACGTCCAGAAATGATTGAAGCTACTGACTGAATGAAAGGAGCTGGCATCTCACTCTCTTTGAATCTTCTTTATCATGCTAAGAGGAGCAGGAAAAAGCAAAAAATTTCAGAATTGCACCTTGCAATGCGGAGAAATTACTGTTTGTGCATTTACAATATTCATTGATTTTTGCCATTGAAAAACATCATGTTATTCATATACCAGAAATGATTGAAGCTACTGACTGAATGAAAGGAGCTGGCATCTCACTCTCTTTGAATCTTCTTTATCATGCTAAGAGGAGCAGGAAAAAGTAAAAAATTTCAGAATTGCACCTTGCAATGTGGAGAAATTACTGTTTGTGCATTTACAATATTCAATGATTTTTGCCATTGAAAAACGTCCAGAAATGATTGAAGCTACTGACTGAACGAAAGGAGCTGGCGTCTCACTCTCTTTGAATCTTCTTTATCATGCTAAGAGGAGCAGGAAAAAGCAAAAAATTTCAGAATTGCACCTTGCAATGCGGAGAAATTACTGTTTGTGCATTTACAATATTCATTGATTTTTGCCATTGAAAAACATCATGTTATTCATATACCAGAAATGTTTGAAGCTACTGACTGAATGAAAGGAGCTGGCATCTCACTCTCTTTGAATCTTTTTTATCATGCTAAGAGGAGCAGGAAAAAGCAAAAAATTTCAGAATTGCACCTTGCAATGCGGAGAAATTACTGTTTGTGCATTTACAATATTCATTGATTTTTGCCATTGAAAAACGTCCAGAAATGATTGAAGCTACTGACTGAATGAAAGGAGCTGGCATCTCACTCTCTTTGAATCTTCTTTATCATGCTAAGAGGAGCAGGAAAAAGCAAAAAATTTCAGAATTGCACCTTGCAATGCGGAGAAATTACTGTTTGTGCATTTACAATATTCATTGATTTTTGCCATTGAAAAACGTCCAGAAATGATTGAAGCTACTGACTGAATGAAAGGAGCTGGCATCTCACTCTCTTTGAATCTTCTTTATCATGCTAAGAGGAGCAGGAAAAAGCAAAAAATTTCAGAATTGCACCTTGCAATGCGGAGAAATTACTGTTTGTGCATTTACAATATTCATTGATTTTTGCCATTGAAAAACATCATGTTATTCATATACCAGAAATGATTGAAGCTACTGACTGAATGAAAGGAGCTGGCATCTCACTCTCTTTGAATCTTCTTTATCATGCTAAGAGGAGCAGGAAAAAGCAAAAAATTTCAGAATTGCACCTTGCAATGCGGAGAAATTACTGTTTGTGCATTTACAATATTCATTGATTTTTGCAATTGAAAAACGTCCAGAAATGATTGAAGCTACTGACTGAATGAAAGGAGCTGGCTTCTCACTCTCTTTGAATCTTCTTTATCATGCTAAGAGGA
The DNA here is from genome assembly GCF_046119375.1 of Phyllobates terribilis. Classification (NCBI taxonomy): domain Eukaryota; kingdom Metazoa; phylum Chordata; class Amphibia; order Anura; family Dendrobatidae; genus Phyllobates; species Phyllobates terribilis. Next base: position 110,864 of record NW_027364154.1, on the reverse strand, counting down.
GCAGGAAAAAGCAAAAAATTTCAGAATTGCACCTTGCAATGCGGAGAAATTACTGTTTGTGCATTTACAATATTCATTGATTTTTGCCATTGAAAAACGTCCAGAAATGATTGAAGCTACTGACTGAATGAAAGGAGCTGGCATCTCACTCTCTTTGAATCTTGTTTATCATGCTAAGAGGAGCAGGAAAAAGCAAAAAATTTCAGAATTGCACCTTGCAATGCGGAGAAATTACTGTTTGTGCATTTAGAATATTCATTGATTTTTGCCATTGAAAAACGTCCAGAAATGATTGAAGCTACTGACTGAATGAAAGGAGCTGGCATCTCACTCTCTTTGAATCTTCTTTATCATGCTAAGAGGAGCAGGAAAAAGCAAAAAATCTCAGAATTGCACCTTGCAATGCGGAGAAATTACTGTTTGTGCATTTACAATATTCATTGATTTTTGCCATTGAAAAACATCATGTTATTCATATACCAGAAATGATTGAAGCTACTGACTGAATGAAAGGAGCTGGCATCTCACTCTCTTTGAATCTTCTTTATCATGCTAAGAGGAGCAGGAAAAAGTAAAAAATTTCAGAATTGCACCTTGCAATGCGGAGAAATTACTGTTTGTGCATTTACAATATTCAATGATTTTTGCCATTGAAAAACGTCCAGAAATGATTGAAGCTACTGACTGAATGAAAGGAGCTGGCATCTCACTCTCTTTGAATCTTCTTTATCATGCTAAGAGGAGCAGGATAAAGCAAAAAATTTCAGAATTGCACCTTGCAATGCGGAGAAATTACTGTTTGTGCATTTACAATATTCATTGATTTTTGCCATTGAAAAACGTCCAGAAATGATTGTAGCTACTGACTGAATGAAAGGAGCTGGCATCTCACTCTCTTTGAATCTTCTTTATCATGCTAAGAGGAGCAGGAAAAAGTAAAAAATTTCAGAATTGCACCTTGCAATGCGGAGAAATTACTGTTTGTGCATTTACAATATTCAATGATTTTTGCCATTGAAAAACGTCCAGAAATGATTGAAGCTACTGACTGAATGAAAGGAGCTGGCATCTCACTCTCTTTGAATCTTCTTTATCATGCTAAGAGGAGCAGGAAAAAGTAAAAAATTTCAGAATTGCACCTTGCAATGCGGAGAAATTACTGTTTGTGCATTTACAATATTCAATGATTTTTGCCATTGAAAAACGTCCAGAAATGATTGAAGCTACTGACTGAATGAAAGGAGCTGGCATCTCACTCTCTTTGAATCTTCTTTATCATGCTAAGAGGAGCAGGATAAAGCAAAAAATTTCAGAATTGCACCTTGCAATGCGGAGAAATTACTGTTTGTGCATTTACAATATTCATTGATTTTTGCCATTGAAAAACATCATGTTATTCATATACCAGAAATGTTTGAAGCTACTGACTGAATGAAAGGAGCTGGCATCTCACTCTCCTTGAATCTTCTTTATCATGCTAAGAGGAGCAGGAAAAAGCAAAAAATTTCAGAATTGCACCTTGCAATGCGGAGAAATTACTGTTTGTGCATTTACAATATTCATTGATTTTTGCCATTGAAAAACATCATGTTATTCATATACCAGAAATGTTTGAAGCTACTGACTGAATGAAAGGAGCTGGCATCTCACTCTCTTTGAATCTTCTTTATCATGCTAAGAGGAGCAGGAAAAAGCAAAAAATTTCAGAATTGCACCTTGCAATGCGGAGAAATTACTGTTTGTGCATTTACAATATTCATTGATTTTTGCCATTGAAAAACATCACGTTATTCATATACCAGAAATGATTGAAGCTACTGACTGAATGAAAGGAGCTGGCATCTCACTCTCTTTGAATCTTCTTTATCATGCTAAGAGGAGCAGGAAAAAGCAAAAAATTTCAGAGTTGCACCTTGCAATGCGGAGAAATTACTGTTTGTGCATTTACAATATTCATTGATTTTTGCAATTGAAAAACGTCCAGAAATGATTGTAGCTACTGACTGAATGAAAGGAGCTGGCATCTCACTCTCTTTGAATCTTCTTTATCATGCTAAGAGGAGCAGGAAAAAGCAAAAAATTTCAGAATTGCACCTTGCAATGCGGAGAAATTACTGTTTGTGCATTTACAATATTCATTGATTTTTGCCATTGAAAAACATCATGTTATTCATATACCAGGAATGTTTGAAGCTACTGACTGAATGAAAGGAGCTGGCATCTCACTCTCTTTGAATCTTCTTTATCATGCTAAGAGGAGCAGGAAAAAGCAAAAAATTTCAGAATTGCACCTTGCAATGCGGAGAAATTACTGTTTGTGCATTTACAATATTCATTGATTTTTGCCATTGAAAAACGTCCAGAAATGATTGAAGCTACTGACTGAATGAAAGGAGCTGGCATCTCACTCTCTTTTAATCTTGTTTATCATGCTAAGAGGAGCAGGAAAAAGCAAAAAATTTCAGAATTGCACCTTGCAATGCGGAGAAATTACTGTTTGTGCATTTACAATATTCATTGATTTTTGCCATTGAAAAACGTCCAGAAATGATTGAAGCTACTGACTGAATGAAAAGAGCTGGCATCTCACTCTCTTTGAATCTTCTTTATCATGCTAAGAGGAGCAGGAAAAAGCAAAAAATTTCAGAATTGCACCCTGCAATGCGGAGAAATTACTGTTTGTGCATTTACAATATTCATTGATTTTTGCCATTGAAAAACATCATGTTATTCATATACCAGAAATGATTGAAGCTACTGACTGAATGAAAGGAGCTGGCATCTCACTCTCTTTGAATCTTCTTTATCATGCTAAGAGGAGCAGGAAAAAGTAAAAAATTTCAGAATTGCACCTTGCAATGCGGAGAAATTACTGTTTGTGCATTTACAATATTCAATGATTTTTGCCATTGAAAAACGTCCAGAAATGATTGAAGCTACTGACTGAATGAAAGGAGCTGGCATCTCACTCTCTTTGAATCTTCTTTATCATGCTAAGAGGAGCAGGAAAAAGCAAAAAATTTCAGAATTGCACCTTGCAATGCGGAGAAATTACTGTTTGTGCATTTACAATATTCATTGATTTTTGCCATTGAAAAACATCATGTTATTCATATACCAGAAATGATTGAAGCTACTGACTGAATGAAAGGAGCTGGCATCTCACTCTCTTTGAATCTTCTTTATCATGCTAAGAGGAGCAGGAAAAAGTAAAAAATTTCAGAATTGCACCTTGCAATGCGGAGAAATTACTGTTTGTGCATTTACAATATTCAATGATTTTTGCCTTTGAAAAACGTCCAGAAATGATTGAAGCTACTGACTGAACGAAAGGAGCTGGCATCTCACTCTCTTTGAATCTTCTTTATCATGCTAAGAGGAGCAGGAAAAAGCAAAAAATTTCAGAATTGCACCTTGCAATGCGGAGAAATTACTGTTTGTGCATTTACAATATTCATTGATTTTTGCCATTGAAAAACATCATGTTATTCATATACCAGAAATGATTGATGCTACTGACTGAATGAAAGGAGCTGGCATCTCACTCTCTTTGAATCTTCTTTATCATGCTAAGAGGAGCAGGAAAAAGCAAAAAATTTCAGAATTGCACCTTGCAATGCGGAGAAATTACTGTTTGTGCATTTACAATATTCATTGATTTTTGCCATTGAAAAACATCATGTTATTCATATACCAGAAATGTTTGAAGCTACTGACTGAATGAAAGGAGCTGGCATCTCACTCTCTTTGAATCTTCTTTATCATGCTAAGAGGAGCAGGAAAAAGCAAAAAATTTCAGAATTGCACCTTGCAATGCGGAGAAATTACTGTTTGTGCATTTACAATATTCATTGATTTTTGCAATTGAAAAACGTCCAGAAATGATTGAAGCTACTGACTGAATGAAAGGAGCTGGCATCTCACTCTCTTTGAATCTTCTTTATCATGCTAAGAGGAGCAGGAAAAAGCAAAAAATTTCAGAATTGCACCTTGCAATGCGGAGAAATTACTGTTTGTGCATTTACAATATTCATTGATTTTTGCCATTGAAAAACATTATGTTATTCATATACCAGGAATGTTTGAAGCTACTGACTGAATGAAAGGAGCTGGCATCTCACTCTCTTTGAATCTTCTTTATCATGCTAAGAGGAGCAGGAAAAAGTAAAAAATTTCAGAATTGCACCTTGCAATGCGGAGAAATTACTGTTTGTGCATTTACAATATTCATTGATTTTTGCCATTGAAAAACGTCCAGAAATGATTGAAGCTACTGACTGAATGAAAGGAGCTGGCATCTCACTCTCTTTGAATCTTGTTTATCATGCTAAGAGGAGCAGGAAAAAGCAAAAAATTTCAGAATTGCACCTTGCAATGCGAAGAAATTACTGTTTGTGCATTTACAATATTCATTGATGTTTGCCATTGAAAAACGTCCAGAAATGATTGAAGCTACTGACTGAATGAAAGGAGCTGGCATCTCACTTTCTTTGAATCTTCTTTATTATGCTAAGAGGAGCAGGAAAAAGCAAAAAATTTCAGAATTGCACCTTGCAATGCGGAGAAATTACTGTTTGTGCATTTACAATATTCATTGATTTTTGCCATTGAAAAACATCATGTTATTCATATACCAGAAATGATTGAAGCTACTGACTGAATGAAAGGAGCTGGCATCTCACTCTCTTTGAATCTTCTTTATCATGCTAAGAGGAGCAGGAAAAAGTAAAAAATTTCAGAATTGCACCTTGCAATGCGGAGAAATTACTGTTTGTGCATTTACAATATTCAATGATTTTTGCCATTGAAAAACGTCCAGAAATGATTGAAGCTACTGACTGAATGAAAGGAGCTGGCATCTCACTCTCTTTGAATCTTCTTTATCATGCTAAGAGGAGCAGGAAAAAGCAAAAAACTTCAGAATTGCACCTTGCAATGCGGAGAAATTACTGTTTGTGCATTTACAATATTCATTGATTTTTGCCATTGAAAAACATCATGTTATTCATATACCAGAAATGATTGAAGCTACTGACTGAATGAAAGGAGCTGGCATCTCACTCTCTTTGAATCTTCTTTATCATGCTAAGAGGAGCAGGAAAAAGTAAAAAATTTCAGAATTGCACCTTGCAATGCGGAGAAATTACTGTTTGTGCATTTACAATATTCAATGATTTTTGCCTTTGAAAAACGTCCAGAAATGATTGAAGCTACTGACTGAACGAAAGGAGCTGGCATCTCACTCTCTTTGAATCTTCTTTATCATGCTAAGAGGAGCAGGAAAAAGCAAAAAATTTCAGAATTGCACCTTGCAATGCGGAGAAATTACTGTTTGTGCATTTACAATATTCATTGATTTTTGCCATTGAAAAACATCATGTTATTCATATACCAGAAATGTTTGAAGCTACTGACTGAATGAAAGGAGCTGGCATCTCACTCTCTTTGAATCTTCTTTATCATGCTAAGAGGAGCAGGAAAAAGCAAAAAATTTCAGAATTGCACCTTGCAATGCGGAGAAATTACTGTTTGTGCATTTACAATATTCATTGATTTTTGCCATTGAAAAACGTCCAGAAATGATTGAAGCTACTGACTGAATGAAAGGAGCTGGCATCTCACTCTGAATTTTCTTTATCATGCTAAGAGGAGCAGGAAAAAGCAAAAAATTTCAGAATTGCACCTTGCAATGCGGAGAAATTACTGTTTGTGCATTTACAATATTCAATGATTTTTGCCATTGAAAAACGTCCAGAAATGATTGAAGCTACTGACTGAACGAAAGGAGCTGGCATCTCACTCTCTTTGAATCTTCTTTATCATGCTAAGAGGAGCAGGAAAAAGCAAAACACTTCAGAATTGCACCTTGCAATGCGGAGAAATTACTGTTTGTGCATTTACAATATTCATTGATTTTTGCCATTGAAAAACATCATGTTATTCATATACCAGAAATGATTGAAGCTACTGACTGAATAAAAGGAGCTGGCATCTCACTCTCTATGAATCTTCTTTATCATGCTAAGAGGAGCAGGAAAAAGTAAAAAATTTCAGAATTGCACCTTGCAATGCGGAGAAATTACTGTTTGTGCATTTACAATATTCAATGATTTTTGCCTTTGAAAAACGTCCAGAAATGATTGAAGCTACTGACTGAACGAAAGGAGCTGGCATCTCACTCTCTTTGAATCTTCTTTATCATGCTAAGAGGAGCAGGAAAAAGCAAAAAATTTCAGAATTGCACCTTGCAATGCGGAGAAATTACTGTTTGTGCATTTACAATATTCATTGATTTTTGCCATTGAAAAACATCATGTTATTCATATACCAGAAATGTTTGAAGCTACTGACTGAATGAAAGGAGCTGGCATCTCACTCTCTTTGAATCTTCTTTATCATGCTAAGAGGAGCAGGAAAAAGCAAAAAATTTCAGAATTGCACCTTGCAATGCGGAGAAATTACTGTTTGTGCATTTACAATATTCATTGATTTTTGCCATTGAAAAACGTCCAGAAATGATTGAAGCTACTGACTGAATGACAGCAGCTGGCATCTCACTCTGAATTTTCTTTATCATGCTAAGAGGAGCAGGAAAAAGCAAAAAATTTCAGAATTGCACCTTGCAATGCGGAGAAATTACTGTTTGTGCATTTACAATATTCATTGATTTTTGCCATTGAAAAACGTCCAGAAATGATTGAAGCTACTGACTGAATGAAAGGAGCTGGCATCTCACTCTCTTTGAATCGTCTTTATCATGCTAAGAGGAGCAGGAAAAAGCAAAAAATTTCAGAATTGCACCTTGCAATGCGGAGAAATTACTGTTTGTGTATTTACAATATTCATTGATTTTTGCCATTGAAAAACATCATGTTATTCATATACCAGAAATGTTTGAAGCTACTGACTGAATGAAAGGAGCTGGCATCTCACTCTCTTTGAATCTTCTTTATCATGCTAAGAGGAGCAGGAAAAAGCAAAAAATTTCAGAATTGCACCTTGCAATGCGGAGAAATTACTGTTTGTGCATTTACAATATTCATTGATTTTTGCCATTGAAAAACATCATGTTATTCATATACCAGAAATGTTTGAAGCTACTGACTGAATGAAAGGAGCTGGCATCTCACTCTCTTTGAATCTTCTTTATCATGCTTGGATTAGCAGGAAAAAGCAAAAAATTTCAGAATTGCACCTTGCAATGTGGAGATATTACTGTTTGTGCATTTACAATATTCATTGATTTTTGCCATTGAAAAACATGTTTTTCATATACCAGAAATGTTTGAAGCTACTGACTGAATGAAAGGAGCTGGCATCTCACTCTCTTTGAATCTTCTTTATCATGCTAGGATTAACAGGAAAAAGCAAAAAATTTCAGAATTGCACCTTGCAATGTGGAGATATTACTGTTTGTGCATTTACAATATTCATTGATTTTTGCCATTGAAAAACGTCCAGAAATGATTGAAGCTACTGACTGAATGAAAGCAGCTGGCATCTCACTCTGAATTTTCTTTATCATGCTAAGAGGAGCAGGAAAAAGCAAAAAATTTCAGAATTGCACCTTGCAATGCGGAGAAATTACTGTTTGTGCATTTACAATATTCATTGATTTTTGCCATTGAAAAACGTCCAGAAATGATTGAAGCTACTGACTGAATGAAAGGAGCTGGCATCTCACTCTCTTTGAATCTTCTTTATCATGCTAAGAGGAGCAGGAAAAAGCAAAAAACTTCAGAATTGCACCTTGCAATGCGGAGAAATTACTGTTTGTGCATTTACAATATTCATTGATTTTTGCCATTGAAAAACATCATGTTATTCATATACCAGAAATGATTGAAGCTACTGACTGAATGAAAGGAGCTGGCATCTCACTCTCTTTGAATCTTCTTTATCATGCTAAGAGGAGCAGGAAAAAGTAAAAAATTTCAGAATTGCACCTTGCAATGCGGAGAAATTACTGTTTGTGCATTTACAATATTCAATGATTTTTGCCTTTGAAAAACGTCCAGAAATGATTGAAGCTACTGACTGAACGAAAGGAGCTGGCATCTCACTCTCTTTGAATCTTCTTTATCATGCTAAGAGGAGCAGGAAAAAGCAAAAAATTTCAGAATTGCACCTTGCAATGCGGAGAAATTACTGTTTGTGCATTTACAATATTCATTGATTTTTGCCATTGAAAAACATCATGTTATTCATATACCAGAAATGTTTGAAGCTACTGACTGAATGAAAGGAGCTGGCATCTCACTCTCTTTGAATCTTCTTTATCATGCTAAGAGGAGCAGGAAAAAGCAAAAAATTTCAGAATTGCACCTTGCAATGCGGAGAAATTACTGTTTGTGCATTTACAATATTCATTGATTTTTGCCATTGAAAAACGTCCAGAAATGATTGAAGCTACTGACTGAATGAAAGGAGCTGGCATCTCACTCTGAATTTTCTTTATCATGCTAAGAGGAGCAGGAAAAAGCAAAAAATTTCAGAATTGCACCTTGCAATGCGGAGAAATTACTGTTTCTGCATTTACAATATTCATTGATTTTTGCCATTGAAAAACGTCCAGAAATGATTGAAGCTACTGACTGAATGAAAGGAGCTGGCATCTCACTCTCTTTGAATCTTCTTTATCATGCTAAGAGGAGCAGGAAAAAGCAAAAAATTTCAGAATTGCACCTTGCAATGCGGAGAAATTACTGTTTGTGCATTTACAATATTCATTGATTTTTGACATTGAAAAACATCATGTTATTCATATACCAGAAATGATTGAAGCTACTGACTGAATGAAAGGAGCTGGCATCTCACTCTCTTTGAATCTTCTTTATCATGCTAAGAGGAGCAGGAAAAAGTAAAAAATTTCAGAATTGCACCTTGCAATGCGGAGAAATTACTGTTTGTGCATTTACAATATTCAATGATTTTTGCCATTGAAAAACGTCCAGAAATGATTGAAGCTACTGACTGAACGAAAGGAGTTGGCATCTCACTCTCTTTGAATCTTCTTTATCATGCTAAGAGGAGCAGGAAAAAGCAAAAAACTTCAGAATTGCACCTTGCAATGCGGAGAAATTACTGTTTGTGCATTTACAATATTCATTGATTTTTGCCATTGAAAAACATCATGTTATTCATATACCAGAAATGATTGAAGCTACTGACTGAATAAAAGGAGCTGGCATCTCACTCTCTTTGAATCTTCTTTATCATGCTAAGAGGAGCAGGAAAAAGTAAAAAATTTCAGAATTGCACCTTGCAATGCGGAGAAATTACTGTTTGTGCATTTACAATATTCAATGATTTTTGCCTTTGAAAAACGTCCAGAAATGATTGAAGCTACTGACTGAACGAAAGGAGCTGGCATCTCACTCTCTTTGAATCTTCTTTATCATGCTAAGAGGAGCAGGAAAAAGCAAAAAATTTCAGAATTGCACCTTGCAATGCGGAGAAATTACTGTTTGTGCATTTACAATATTCATTGATTTTTGCCATTGAAAAACATCATGTTATTCATATACCAGAAATGTTTGAAGCTACTGACTGAATGAAAGGAGCTGGCATCTCACTCTCTTTGAATCTTCTTTATCATGCTAAGAGGAGCAGGAAAAAGCAAAAAATTTCAGAATTGCACCTTGCAATGCGGAGAAATTACTGTTTGTGCATTTACAATATTCATTGATTTTTGCCATTGAAAAACGTCCAGAAATGATTGAAGCTACTGACTGAATGACAGCAGCTGGCATCTCACTCTGAATTTTCTTTATCATGCTAAGAGGAGCAGGAAAAAGCAAAAAATTTCAGAATTGCACCTTGCAATGCGGAGAAATTACTGTTTGTGCATTTACAATATTCATTGATTTTTGCCATTGAAAAACGTCCAGAAATGATTGAAGCTACTGACTGAATGAAAGGAGCTGGCATCTCACTCTCTTTGAATCGTCTTTATCATGCTAAGAGGAGCAGGAAAAAGCAAAAAATTTCAGAATTGCACCTTGCAATGCGGAGAAATTACTGTTTGTGCATTTACAATATTCATTGATTTTTGCCATTGAAAAACATCATGTTATTCATATACCAGAAATGTTTGAAGCTACTGACTGAATGAAAGGAGCTGGCATCTCACTCTCTTTGAATCTTCTTTATCATGCTAAGAGGAGCAGGAAAAAGCAAAAAATTTCAGAATTGCACCTTGCAATGCGGAGAAATTACTGTTTGTGCATTTACAATATTCATTGATTTTTGCCATTGAAAAACATCATGTTATTCATATACCAGAAATGTTTGAAGCTACTGACTGAATGAAAGGAGCTGGCATCTCACTCTCTTTGAATCTTCTTTATCATGCTTGGATTAGCAGGAAAAAGCAAAAAATTTCAGAATTGCACCTTGCAATGTGGAGATATTACTGTTTGTGCATTTACAATATTCATTGATTTTTGCCATTGAAAAACATGTTTTTCATATACCAGAAATGTTTGAAGCTACTGACTGAATGAAAGGAGCTGGCATCTCACTCTCTTTGAATCTTCTTTATCATGCTAGGATTAACAGGAAAAAGCAAAAAATTTCAGAATTGCACCTTGCAATGTGGAGATATTACTGTTTGTGCATTTACAATATTCATTGATTTTTGCCATTGAAAAACGTCCAGAAATGATTGAAGCTACTGACTGAATGAAAGCAGCTGGCATCTCACTCTGAATTTTCTTTATCATGCTAAGAGGAGCAGGAAAAAGCAAAAAATTTCAGAATTGCACCTTGCAATGCGGAGAAATTACTGTTTGTGCATTTACAATATTCATTGATTTTTGCCATTGAAAAACGTCCAGAAATGATTGAAGCTACTGACTGAATGAAAGGAGCTGGCATCTCACTCTCTTTGAATCGTCTTTATCATGCTAAGAGGAGCAGGAAAAAGCAAAAAATTTCAGAATTGCACCTTGCAATGCGGAGAAATTACTGTTTGTGCATTTACAATATTCATTGATTTTTGCCATTGAAAAACATCATGTTATTCATATACCAGAAATGTTTGAAGCTACTGACTGAATGAAAGGAGCTGGCATCTCACTCTCTTTGAATCTTCTTTATCATGCTAAGAGGAGCAGGAAAAAGCAAAAAATTTCAGAATTGCACCTTGCAATGCGGAGAAATTACTGTTTGTGCATTTACAATATTCATTGATTTTTGCCATTGAAAAACATCATGTTATTCATATACCAGAAATGTTTGAAGCTACTGACTGAATGAAAGGAGCTGGCATCTCACTCTCTTTGAATCTTCTTTATCATGCTTGGATTAGCAGGAAAAAGCAAAAAATTTCAGAATTGCACCTTGCAATGTGGAGATATTACTGTTTGTGCATTTACAATATTCATTGATTTTTGCCATTGAAAAACATGTTTTTCATATACCAGAAATGTTTGAAGCTACTGACTGAATGAAAGGAGCTGGCATCTCACTCTCTTTGAATCTTCTTTATCATGCTAGGATTAGCAGGAAAAAGCAAAAAATTTCAGAATTGCACCTTGCAATGTGGAGATATTACTGTTTGTGCATTTACAATATTCATTGATTTTTGCCATTGAAAAACATGTTTTTCATGTACCAGAAATGTTTGAAGCTACTGACTGAATGAAAGGAGCTGGCATCTCACTCTCTTTGAATCTTCTTTATCATGCTAGGATTAACAGGAAAAAGCAAAAAATTTCAGAATTGCACCTTGCAATGTGGAGATATTACTGTTTGTGCATTTACAATATTCATTGATTTTTGCCATTGAAAAACGTCCAGAAATGTTTGAAGCTACTGACTGAATGAAAGGAGCTGGCATCTCACTCTCTTTGAATCTTCTTTATCATGCTAGGATTAGCAGGAAAAAGCAAAAAATTTCAGAATTGCACCTTGCAATGTGGAGATATTGCTGTTTGTGCATTTACAATATTCATTGATTTTTGCCATTGAAAAACATGTTTTTCATATACAAGAAATGTTTGAAGCTACTGACTGAATGAAAGGAGCTGGCATCTCACTCTCTTTGAATCTTCTTTATCATGCTAGGATTAGCAGGAAAAAGCAAAAAATTTCAGAATTGCACCTTGCAATGTGGAGATATTACTGTTTGTGCATTTACAATATTCATTGATTTTTGCCATTGAAAAACGTCCAGAAATGTTTGAAGCTACTGACTGAATGAAAGGAGCTGGCATCTCACTCTCTTTGAATCTTCTTTATCATGCTAGGATTAGCAGGAAAAAGCAAAAAATTTCAGAATTGCACCTTGCAATGTGGAGATATTACTGTTTGTGCATTTACAATATTCATTGATTTTTGCCATTGAAAAACATGTTTTTCATATACCAGAAATGTTTGAAGCTACTGACGGAATGAAAGGAGCTGGCATCTCACTCTCTTTGAATCTTCTTTATCATGCTAGGATTAGCAGGAAAAAGCAAAAAATTTCAGAATTGCACCTTGCAATGTGGAGATATTACTGTTTGTGCATTTACAATATTCATTGATTTTTGCCATTGAAAAACATGTTTTTCATATACCAGAAATGTTTGAAGCTACTGACTGAATGAAAGGAGCTGGCATCTCACTGTCTTTGAATCTTCTTTATCATGCTAGGATTAACAGGAAAAAGCAAAAAATTTCAGAATTGCACCTTGCAATGTGGAGAAATTACTGTTTGTGCATTTACAATATTCATTGATTTTGCCATTGAAAAACGTCCAGAAATGTTTGAAGCTACTGACTGAATGAAAGGAGCTGGCATCTCACTCTCTTTAAATCTTCTTTATCATGCTAGGATTAGCAGGAAAAAGCAAAAAAATTTCAGAATTGCACCTTGCAATGTGGAGATATTACTGTTTGTGCATTTACAATATTCATTGATTTTTGCCATTGAAAAACATGTTTTTCATATACCAGAAATGTTTGAAGCTACTGACTGAATGAAAGGAGCTGGCATCTCACTCTCTTTGAATCTTCTTTATCATGCTAGGATAAGCAGGAAAAAGCAAAAAATTTCAGAATTGCACCTTGCAATGTGGAGATATTACTGTTTGTGCATTTACAATATTCATTGATTTTTGCCATTGAAAAACATGTTTTTCATATACCAGAAATGTTTGAAGCTACTGACTTGAATGAAAGGAGCTGGCATCTCACTCTCTTTGAATCTTCTTTATCATGCTAGGATTAACAGGAAAAAGCAAAAAATTTCAGAATTGCACCTTGCAATGTGGAGATATTACTGTTTGTGCATTTACAATATTCATTGATTTTTGCCATTGAAAAACGTCCAGAAATGTTTGAAGCTACTGACTGAATGAAAGGAGCTGGTATCTCACTCTCTTTGAATCTTCTTTATCATGCTAGGATTAGCAGGAAAAAGCAAAAAATTTCAGAATTGCACCTTGCAATGTGGAGATATTACTGTTTGTGCATTTACAATATTCATTGATTTTTGCCATTGAAAAACATGTTTTTCATATACCAGAAATGTTTGAAGCTACTGACTGAATGAAAGGAGCTGGCATCTCACTGTCTTTGAATCTTCTTTATCATGCTAGGATTAACAGGAAAAAGCAAAAAATTTCAGAATTGCACCTTGCAATGTGGAGATATTACTGTTTGTGCATTTACAATATTCATTGATTTTGCCATTGAAAAACGTCCAGAAATGTTTGAAGCTACTGACTGAATGAAAGGAGCTGGCATCTCACTCTCTTTAAATCTTCTTTATCATGCTAGGATTAGCAGGAAAAAGCAAAAAAATTTCAGAATTGCACCTTGCAATGTGGAGATATTACTGTTTGTGCATTTACAATATTCATTGATTTTTGCCATTGAAAAACATGTTTTTCATATACCAGAAATGTTTGAAGCTACTGACTGAATGAAAGGAGCTGGCATCTCACTCTCTTTGAATCTTCTTTATCATGCTAGGATAAGCAGGAAAAAGCAAAAAATTTCAGAATTGCACCTTGCAATGTGGAGATATTACTGTTTGTGCATTTACAATATTCATTGATTTTTGCCATTGAAAAACATGTTTTTCATATACCAGAAATGTTTGAAGCTACTGACTTGAATGAAAGGAGCTGGCATCTCACTCTCTTTGAATCTTCTTTATCATGCTAGGATTAACAGGAAAAAGCAAAAAATTTCAGAATTGCACCTTGCAATGTGGAGATATTACTGTTTGTGCATTTACAATATTCATTGATTTTTGCCATTGAAAAACGTCCAGAAATGTTTGAAGCTACTGACTGAATGAAAGGAGCTGGTATCTCACTCTCTTTGAATCTTCTTTATCATGCTAGGATTAGCAGGAAAAAGCAAAAAATTTCAGAATTGCACCTTGCAATGTGGAGATATTACTGTTTGTGCATTTACAATATTCATTGATTTTTGCCATTGAAAAACATGTTTTTCATATACAAGAAATGTTTGAAGCTACTGACTGAATGAAAGGAGCTGGCATCTCACTCTCTTTGAATCTTCTTTATCATGCTAGGATTAGCAGGAAAAAGCAAAAAATTTCAGAATTGCACCTTGCAATGTGGAGATATTACTGTTTGTGCATTTACAATATTCATTGATTTTTGCCATTGAAAAACGTCCAGAAATGTTTGAAGCTACTGACTGAATGAAATTAGCTGGCATCTCACTCTCTTTGAATCTTCTTTATCATGCTAGGATTAGCAGGAAAAAGCAAAAAATTTCAGAATTGCACCTTGCAATGTGGAGATATTACTGTTTGTGCATTTACAATATTCATTGATTTTGCCATTGAAAAACGTCCAGAAATGTTTGAAGCTACTGACTGAATGAAAGGAGCTGGCATCTCACTCTCTTTGAATCTTCTTTATCATGCTAGGATTAGCAGGAAAAAGCAAAAAATTTCAGAATTGCACCTTGCAATGTGGAGATATTACTGTTTGTGCATTTACAATATTCATTGATTTTTGCCATTGAAAAACATGTTTTTCATATACCAGAAATGTTTGAAGCTACTGACGGAATGAAAGGAGCTGGCATCTCACTCTCTTTGAATCTTCTTTATCATGCTGAATAGCAGGAAAAAGCAAAAAATTTCAGAATTGCACCTTGCAATGTGGAGATATTACTGTTTGTGCATTTACAATATTCATTGATTTTTGCCATTGAAAAACATGTTTTTCATATACCAGAAATGTTTGAAGCTACTGACTGAATGAAAGGAGCTGGCATCTCACTGTCTTTGAATCTTCTTTATCATGCTAGGATTAACAGGAAAAAGCAAAAAATTTCAGAATTGCACCTTGCAATGTGGAGATATTACTGTTTGTGCATTTACAATATTCATTGATTTTTGCCATTGAAAAACGTCCAGAAATGTTTGAAGCTACTGACTGAATGAAAGGAGCTGGCATCTCACTCTCTTTGAATCTTCTTTATCATGCTAGGATAAGCAGGAAAAAGCAAAAAATTTCAGAATTGCACCTTGCAGTGTGGAGATATTACTGTTTGTGCATTTACAATATTCATTGATTTTTGCCATTGAAAAACATGTTTTTCATATACCAGAAATGTTTGAAGCTACTGACGGAATGAAAGGAGCTGGCATCTCACTCTCTTTGAATCTTCTTTATCATGCTAGGATTAGCAGGAAAAAGCAAAAAATTTCAGAATTGCACCTTGCAATGTGGAGATATTACTGTTTGTGCATTTACAATATTCATTGATTTTTGCCATTGAAAAACATGTTTTTCATATACCAGAAATGTTTGAAGCTACTGACTGAATGAAAGGAGCTGGCATCTCACTGTCTTTGAATCTTCTTTATCATGCTAGGATTAACAGGAAAAAGCAAAAAATTTCAGAATTGCACCTTGCAATGTGGAGATATTACTGTTTGTGCATTTACAATATTCATTGATTTTGCCATTGAAAAACGTCCAGAAATGTTTGAAGCTACTGACTGAATGAAAGGAGCTGGCATCTCACTCTCTTTGAATCTTCTTTATCATGCTAGGATTAGCAGGAAAAAGCAAAAAAATTTCAGAATTGCACCTTGCAATGTGGAGATATTACTGTTTGTGCATTTACAATATTCATTGATTTTTGCCATTGAAAAACATGTTTTTCATATACCAGAAATGTTTGAAGCTACTGACTGAATGAAAGGAGCTGGCATCTCACTCTCTTTGAATCTTCTTTATCATGCTAGGATAAGCAGGAAAAAGCAAAAAATTTCAGAATTGCACCTTGCAATGTGGAGATATTACTGTTTGTGCATTTACAATATTCATTGATTTTTGCCATTGGAAAACATGTTTTTCATATACCAGAAATGTTTGAAGCTACTGACTTGAATGAAAGGAGCTGGCATCTCACTCTCTTTGAATCTTCTTTATCATGCTAGGATTAACAGGAAAAAGCAAAAAATTTCAGAATTGCACCTTGCAATGTGGAGATATTACTGTTTGTGCATTCACAATATTCATTGATTTTTGCCATTGAAAAACGTCCAGAAATGTTTGAAGCTACTGACTGAATGAAAGGAGCTGGTATCTCACTCTCTTTGAATCTTCTTTATCATGCTAGGATTAGCAGGAAAAAGCAAAAAATTTCAGAATTGCACCTTGCAATGTGGAGATATTACTGTTTATGCATTTACAATATTCATTGATTTTTGCCATTGAAAAACATGTTTTTCATATACAAGAAATGTTTGAAGCTACTGACTGAATGAAAGGAGCTGGCATCTCACTCTCTTTGAATCTTCTTTATCATGCTAGGATTAGCAGGAAAAAGCAAAAAATTTCAGAATTGCACCTTGCAATGTGGAGATATTACTGTTTGTGCATTTACAATATTCATTGATTTTTGCCATTGAAAAACGTCCAGAAATGTTTGAAGCTACTGACTGAATGAAATTAGCTGGCATCTCACTCTCTTTGAATCTTCTTTATCATGCTAGGATTAGCAGGAAAAAGCAAAAAATTTCAGAATTGCACCTTGCAATGTGGAGATATTACTGTTTGTGCATTTACAATATTCATTGATTTTTGCCATTGAAAAACATGTTTTTCATATACCAGAAATGTTTGAAGCTACTGACTGAATGAAAGGAGCTGGTATCTCACTCTCTTTGAATCTTCTTTATCATGCTAGGATTAACAGGAAAAAGCAAAAAATTTCAGAATTGCACCTTGCAATGTGGAGATATTACTGTTTGTGCATTTACAATATTCATTGATTTTTGCCATTGAAAAACGTCCAGAAATGTTTGAAGCTACTGACTGAATGAAAGGAGCTGGCATCTCACTCTCTTTGAATCTTCTTTATCATGCTAGGATTAACAGGAAAAAGCTAAAAATTTCAGAATTGCACCTTGCAATGTGGAGATATTACTGTTTGTGCATTTACAATATTCATTGATTTTTGCCATTGAAAAACATGTTTTTCATATACCAGAAATGTTTGAAGCTACTGACTGAATGAAAGGAGCTGGCATCTCACTCTCTTTGAATCTTCTTTATCATGCTAGGATTAGCAGGAAAAAGCAAAAAATTTCAGAATTGCACCTTGCAATGTGGAGATATTACTGTTTGTGCATTTACAATATTCATTGATTTTTGCCATTGAAAAACATGTTTTTCATATACCAGAAATGTTTGAAGCTACTGACTGAATGAAAGGAGCTGGCATCTCACTCTCTTTGAATCTTCTTTATCATGCTAGGATTAGCAGGAAAAAGCAAAAAATTTCAGAATTGCACCTTGCAATGTGGAGATATTACTGTTTGTGCATTTACAATATTCATTGATTTTTGCCATTGAAAAACATGTTTTTCATATACCAGAAATGTTTGAAGCTACTGACTGAATGAAAGGAGCTGGCATCTCACTCTCTTTGAATCTTCTTTATCATGCTAGGATTAGCAGGAAAAAGCAAAAAATTTCAGAATTGCACCTTGCAATGTGGAGATATTACTGTTTGTGCCTTTACAATATTCATTGATTTTTGCCATTGAAAAACATGTTTTTCATATACCAGAAATGTTTGAAGCTACTGACTGAATGAAAGGAGCTGGCATCTCACTCTCTTTGAATCTTCTTTATCATGCTAGGATTAACAGGAAAAAACAAAAAATTTCAGAATTGCACCTTGCAATGTGGAGATATTACTGTTTGTGCATTTACAATATTCATTGATTTTTGCCATTGAAAAACATGTTTTTCATATACCAGAAATGTTTGAAGCTACTGACTGAATGAAAGGAGCTGGCATCTCACTCTCTTTGAATCTTCTTTATCATGCTAGGATTAACAGGAAAAAGCAAAAAATTTCAGAATTGCACCTTGCAATGTGGAGATATTACTGTTTGTGCATTTACAATATTCATTGATTTTTGCCATTGAAAAACGTCCAGAAATGTTTGAAGCTACTGACTGAATGAAAGGAGCTGGCATCTCACTCTCTTTGTATCTTCTTTATCATGCTAGGATTAGCAGGAAAAAGCAAAAAATTTCAGAATTGCACCTTGCAATGTGGAGATATTACTGTTTGTGCATTTACAATATTCATTGATTTTTGCCATTGAAAAACGTCCAGAAATGTTTGAAGCTACTGACTGAATGAAAGGAGCTGGCATCTCACTCTCTTTGAATCTTCTTTATCATGCTAGGATTAGCAGGAAAAAGCAAAAAATTTCAGAATTGCACCTTGCAATGTGGAGATATTACTGTTTGTGCATTTACAATATTCATTGATTTTTGCCATTGAAAAACATGTTTTTCATATACCAGAAATGTTTGAAGCTACTGACTGAATGAAAGGAGCTGGCATCTCACTCTCTTTGAATCTTCTTTATCATGCTAGGATAAGCAGGAAAAAGCAAAAAATTTCAGAATTGCACCTTGCAATGTGGAGATATTACTGTTTGTGCATTTACAATATTCATTGATTTTTGCCATTGGAAAACATGTTTTTCATATACCAGAAATGTTTGAAGCTACTGACTTGAATGAAAGGAGCTGGCATCTCACTCTCTTTGAATCTTCTTTATCATGCTAGGATTAACAGGAAAAAGCAAAAAATTTCAGAATTGCACCTTGCAATGTGGAGATATTACTGTTTGTGCATTCACAATATTCATTGATTTTTGCCATTGAAAAACGTCCAGAAATGTTTGAAGCTACTGACTGAATGAAAGGAGCTGGTATCTCACTCTCTTTGAATCTTCTTTATCATGCTAGGATTAGCAGGAAAAAGCAAAAAATTTCAGAATTGCACCTTGCAATGTGGAGATATTACTGTTTATGCATTTACAATATTCATTGATTTTTGCCATTGAAAAACATGTTTTTCATATACAAGAAATGTTTGAAGCTACTGACTGAATGAAAGGAGCTGGCATCTCACTCTCTTTGAATCTTCTTTATCATGCTAGGATTAGCAGGAAAAAGCAAAAAATTTCAGAATTGCACCTTGCAATGTGGAGATATTACTGTTTGTGCATTTACAATATTCATTGATTTTTGCCATTGAAAAACGTCCAGAAATGTTTGAAGCTACTGACTGAATGAAATTAGCTGGCATCTCACTCTCTTTGAATCTTCTTTATCATGCTAGGATTAGCAGGAAAAAGCAAAAAATTTCAGAATTGCACCTTGCAATGTGGAGATATTACTGTTTGTGCATTTACAATATTCATTGATTTTTGCCATTGAAAAACATGTTTTTCATATACCAGAAATGTTTGAAGCTACTGACTGAATGAAAGGAGCTGGTATCTCACTCTCTTTGAATCTTCTTTATCATGCTAGGATTAACAGGAAAAAGCAAAAAATTTCAGAATTGCACCTTGCAATGTGGAGATATTACTGTTTGTGCATTTACAATATTCATTCATTTTTGCCATTGAAAAACATCCAGAAATGTTTGAAGCTACTGACTGAATGAAAGGAGCTGGCATCTCACTCTCTTTGAATCTTCTTTATCATGCTAGGATTAACAGGAAAAAGCTAAAAATTTCAGAATTGCACCTTGCAATGTGGAGATATTACTGTTTGTGCATTTACAATATTCATTGATTTTTGCCATTGAAAAACATGTTTTTCATATACCAGAAATGTTTGAAGCTACTGACTGAATGAAAGGAGCTGGCATCTCACTCTCTTTGAATCTTCTTTATCATGCTAGGATTAGCAGGAAAAAGCAAAAAATTTCAGAATTGCACCTTGCAATGTGGAGATATTACTGTTTGTGCATTTACAATATTCATTGATTTTTGCCATTGAAAAACATGTTTTTCATATACCAGAAATGTTTGAAGCTACTGACTGAATGAAAGGAGCTGGCATCTCACTCTCTTTGAATCTTCTTTATCATGCTAGGATTAGCTGGAAAAAGCAAAAAATTTCAGAATTGCACCTTGCAATGTGGAGATATTACTGTTTGTGCATTTACAATATTCATTGATTTTTGCCATTGAAAAACATGTTTTTCATATACCAGAAATGTTTGAAGCTACTGACTGAATGAAAGGAGCTGGCATCTCACTCTCTTTGAATCTTCTTTATCATGCTAGGATTAACAGGAAAAAACAAAAAATTTCAGAATTGCA
Organism: Phyllobates terribilis; assembly: GCF_046119375.1. Classification (NCBI taxonomy): domain Eukaryota; kingdom Metazoa; phylum Chordata; class Amphibia; order Anura; family Dendrobatidae; genus Phyllobates; species Phyllobates terribilis. Next base: position 90,232 of record NW_027364154.1, on the reverse strand, counting down.
CCTTGCAATGTGGAGATATTACTGTTTGTGCATTTACAATATTCATTGATTTTTGCCATTGAAAAACATGTTTTTCATATACCAGAAATGTTTGAAGCTACTGACTGAATGAAAGGAGCTGGCATCTCACTCTCTTTGAATCTTCTTTATCATGCTAGGATTAACAGGAAAAAGCAAAAAATTTCAGAATTGCACCTTGCAATGTGGAGATATTACTGTTTGTGCATTTACAATATTCATTGATTTTTGCCATTGAAAAACGTCCAGAAATGTTTGAAGCTACTGACTGAATGAAAGGAGCTGGCATCTCACTCTCTTTGAATCTTCTTTATCATGCTAGGATTAGCAGGAAAAAGCAAAAAATTTCAGAATTGCACCTTGCAATGTGGAGATATTACTGTTTGTGCATTTACAATATTCATTGATTTTTGCCATTGAAAAACGTCCAGAAATGTTTGAAGCTACTGACTGAATGAAAGGAGCTGGCATCTCACTCTCTTTGAATCTTCTTTATCATGCTAGGATTAGCAGGAAAAAGCAAAAAATTTCAGAATTGCACCTTGCAATGTGGAGATATTACTGTTTGTGCATTTAAAATATTCATTGATTTTTGCCATTGAAAAACATGTTTTTCATATACCAGAAATGTTTGAAGCTACTGACTGAATGAAAGGAGCTGGCATCTCACTCTCTTTGAATCTTCTTTATCATGCTAGGATTAGCAGGAAAAAGCAAAAAATTTCAGAATTGCACCTTGCAATGTGGAGATATTACTGTTTGTGCATTTACAATATTCATTGATTTTTGCCATTGAAAAACATGTTTTTCATATACCAGAAATGTTTGAAGCTACTGACTGAATGAAAGGAGCTGGCATCTCACTCTCTTTAAATCTTCTTTATCATGCTAGGATTAACAGGAAAAAGCAAAAAATTTCAGAATTGCACCTTGCAATGTGGAGATATTACTGTTTGTGCATTTACAATATTCATTGATTTTTGCCTTTGAAAAACGTCCAGAAATGTTTGAAGCTACTGACTGAATGAAAGGAGCTGGCATCTCACTCTCTTTGAATCTTCTTTATCATGCTAGGATTAGCAGGAAAAAGCAAAAAATTTCAGAATTGCACCTTGCAATGTGGAGAAATTACTGTTTGTGCATTTACAATATTCATTGATTTTTGCCATTGAAAAACATCAATCATTTCTGGTATATGAATAACATGATATTTTTCAATGGCAAAAATCAATGAATTTTGTAAATGCACAAACAGTAATTTCTCCGCATTGCAAGGCGCAATTCTGAAATTTTTTGCTTTTTCCTGCTCCTCTTAGCATGATAAAGAAGATTCAAAGAGAGTGAGATGCCAGCTCCTTTCATTCAGTCAGTAGCTTCAATCATTTCTGGACGTTTTTCAATGGCAAAAATCAATGAATATTGTAAATGCACAAACAGTAATTTCTCCGCATTGCAAGGTGCAATTCTGAAATTTTTTGCTTTTTCCTGCTCCTCTTAGCATGATAAAGAAGATTCAAAGAGAGTGAGATGCCAGCTCCTTTCATTCAGTCAGTACCTTAAATCATTTCTGGACGTTTTTCAATGGCAAAAATCAATGAATATTGTAAATGCACAAACAGTAATTTCTCCGCATTGCAAGGTGCAATTCTGAAATTTTTTGCTTTTTCCTGCTCCTCTTAGCATGATAAAGAAGATTCAAAGAGAGTGAGATGCCAGCTCCTTTCATTCAGTCAGTAGCTTCAATCATTTCTGGACGCTTTTCAATGGCAAAAATCAATGAATATTGTAAATGCACAAACTGTAATTTCTCCGCATTGCAAGGTGCAATTCTGAAATTTTTTGCTTTTTCCTGCTCCTCTTAGCATGATAAAGAAGATTCAAAGAGAGTGAGATGCCAGCTCCTTTCATTCAGTCAGTAGCTTCAATCATTTCTGGTATATGAATAACATGATGTTTTTCAATAGCAAAAATCAATGAATATTGTAAATGCACAAACAGGAATTTCTCCGCATTGCAAGGTGCAATTCTGAAATTTTTTGCTTTTTCCTGCTCCTCTTAGCATGATAAAGAAGATTCAAAGAGAGTGAGATGCCAGCTCCTTTCATTCAGTCAGTAGCTTCAATCATTTCTGGACGTTTTTCAATGGCAAAAATCAATGAATATTGTAAATGTACAAAGAGTAATTTCTCCGCATTGCAAGGTGCAATTCTGAAATTTTTTGCTTTTTCCTGCTCCTCTTAGCATGATAAAGAAGATTCAAAGAGAGTGAGATGCCAGCTCCTTTCATTCAGTCAGTAGCTTCAATCATTTCTGGACGTTTTTCAATGGCAAAAATCAATGAATATTGTAAATGCACAAACTATAATTTCTCCGCATTGCAAGGTGCAATTCTGAAATTTTTTGCTTTTTCCTGCTCCTCTTAGCATGATAAAGAAGATTCAAAGAGAGTGAGATGCCAGCTCCTTTCATTCAGTCAGTAGCTTCAATCATTTCTGGTATATGAATAACATGATGTTTTTCAATAGCAAAAATCAATGAATATTGTAAATGCACAAACAGTAATTTCTCCGCATTGCAAGGTGCAATTCTGAAATTTTTTGCTTTTTCCTGCTCCTCTTAGCATGATAAAGAAGATTCAAAGAGAGTGAGATGCCAGCTCCTTTCATTCAGTCAGTAGCTTCAATCATTTCTGGACGTTTTTCAATGGCAAAAATCAATGAATATTGTAAATGCACAAACAGTAATTTCTCCGCATTGCAAGGTGCAATTCTGAAATTTTTTGCTTTTTCCTGCTCCTCTTAGCATGATAAACAAGATTCAAAGAGAGTGAGATGCCAGCTCCTTTCATTCAGTCAGTAGCTTCAATCATTTCTGGACGTTTTTCAATGGCAAAAATCATTGAATATTGTAAATGCACAAACATTAATTTCTCCGCATTGCAAGGTGCAATTCTGAAATTTTTTGCTTTTTCCTGCTCCTCTTAGCATGATAAAGAAGATTCAAAGAGAGTGAGATGCCAGCTCCTTTCATTCAGTCAGTAGCTTCAATCATTTCTGGACGTTTTTCAATGGCAAAAATCAATGAATATTGTAAATGCACAAACAGTAATTTCTCCGCATTGCAAGGCGCAATTCTGAAATTTTTTGCTTTTTCCTGCTCCTCTTAGCATGATAAAGAAGATTCAAAGAGAGTGAGATGCCAGCTCCTTTCATTCAGTCAGTAGCTTCAATCATTTCTGGACGTTTTTCAATGTCAAAAATCATTGAATATTGTAAATGCACAAACAGTAATTTCTCCGCATTGCAAGGTGCAATTCTGAAATTTTTTACTTTTTCCTGCTCCTCTTAGCATGATAAAGAAGATTCAAAGAGAGTGAGATGCCAGCTCCTTTCATTCAGTCAGTAGCTTCAATCATTTCTGGTATATGAATAACATGATGTTTTTCAATCGCAAAAATCAATGAATATTGTAAATGCACAAACAGTAATTTCTCCGCATTGCAAGGTGCAATTCTGAAATGTTTTGCTTTTTCCTGCTCCTCTTAGCATGATAAAGAAGATTCAAAGAGAGTGAGATGCCAGCTCGTTTCATTCAGTCAGTAGCTTCAATCATTTCTGGACGTTTTTCAATGGCAAAAATCAATGAATATTGTAAATGCACAAACAGTAATTTCTCCGCATTGCAAGGTGCAATTCTGAAATTTTTTGCTTTTTCCTGCTCCTCTTAGCATGACAAAGAAGATTCAAAGAGAGTGAGATGCCAGATCCTTTCCTTCAGTCAGTAGCTTCAATCATTTCTGGTATATGAATAACATGATGTTTTTCAAATGCAAAAATCAATGAATTTTGTAAATGCACAAACAGTAATTTCTCCGCATTGCAAGGCGCAATTCTGAAATTTTTTGCTTTTTCCTGCTCCTCTTAGCATGATAAAGAAGATTCAAAGAGAGTGAGATGCCAGCTCCTTTCATTCAGTCAGTAGCTTCAATCATTTCTGGACATTTTTCAATGGCAAAAATCAATGAATATTGTAAATGCACAAACAGTAATTTCTCCGCATTGCAAGGTGCAATTCTGAAATTTTTTGCTTTTTCCTGCTCCTCTTAGCATGATAAAGAAGATTCAAAGAGAGTGAGATGCCAGCTCCTTTCATTCAGTCAGTAGCTTCAATTATTTCTGGACGTTTTTCAATGGCAAAAATCAATGAATATTGTAAATGCACAAACAGTAATTTCTCCGCATTGCAAGGTGCAATTCTGAAATTTTTTGCTTTTTCCTGCTCCTCTTAGCATGATAAAGAAGATTCAAAGAGAGTGAGATGCCAGCTCCTTTCATTCAGTCAGTAGCTTCAATCATTTCTGGACGTTTTTCAATGGCAAAAATCATTGAATATTGTAAATGCACAAACAGTAATTTCTCCGCATTGCAAGGTGCAATTCTGAAATTTTTTACTTTTTCCTGCTCCTCTTAGCATGATAAAGAAGATTCAAAGAGAGTGAGATGCCAGCTCCTTTCATTCAGTCAGTAGCTTCAATCATTTCTGGTATATGAATAACATGATGTTTTTCAATCGCAAAAATCAATGAATATTGTAAATGCACAAACAGTAATTTCTCCGTATTGCAAGGTGCAATTCTGAAATGTTTTGCTTTTTCCTGCTCCTCTTAGCATGATAAAGAAGATTCAAAGAGAGTGAGATGCCAGCTCCTTTCATTCAGTCAGTAGCTTCAATCATTTCTGGACATTTTTCAATGGCAAAAATCAATGAATATTGTAAATGCACAAACAGTAATTTCTCCGCATTGCAAGGTGCAATTCTGAAATTTTTTGCTTTTTCCTGCTCCTCTTAGCATGACAAAGAAGATTCAAAGAGAGCGAGATGCCAGATCCTTTCCTTCAGTCAGTAGCTTCAATCATTTCTGGTATATGAATAACATGATGTTTTTCAATGGCAAAAATCAATGAATTTTGTAAATGCACAAACAGTAATTTCTCCGCATTGCAAGGCGCAATTCTGAAATTTTTTGCTTTTTCCTGCTCCTCTTAGCATGATAAAGAAGATTCAAAGAGAGTGAGATGCCAGCTCCTTTCATTCAGTCAGTAGCTTCAATCATTTCTGGACATTTTTCAATGGCAAAAATCAATGAATATTGTAAATGCACAAACAGTAATTTCTCCGCATTGCAAGGTGCAATTCTGAAATTTTTTGCTTTTTCCTGCTCCTCTTAGCATGATAAAGAAGATTCAAAGAGAGTGAGATGCCAGCTCCTTTCATTCAGTCAGTAGCTTCAATCATTTCTGGACGTTTTTCAATGGCAAAAATCAATGAATATTGTAAATGCACAAACAGTAATTTCTCCGCATTGCAAGGTGCAATTCTGAAATTTTTTGCTTTTTCCTGCTCCTCTTAGCATGATAAAGAAGATTCAAAGAGAGTGAGATGCCAGCTCCTTTCATTCAGTCAGTAGCTTCAATCATTTCTGGACGTTTTTCAATGGCAAAAATCAATGAATATTGTAAATGCACAAACTGCAATTTCTCCGCATTGCAAGGTGCAATTCTGAAATTTTTTGCTTTTTCCTGCTCCTCTTAGCATGATAAAGAAGATTCAAAGAGAGTGAGATGCCAGCTCCTTTCATTCAGTCAGTAGCTTCAATCATTTCTGGTATATGAATAACATGATGTTTTTCAATGGCAAAAATCAATGAATATTGTAAATGCACAAACAGTAATTTCTCCGCATTGCAAGGTGCAATTCTGAAATTTTTTGCTTTTTCCTGCTCCTCTTAGCATGATAAAGAAGATTCAAAGAGAGTGAGATGCCAGCTCCTTTCATTCAGTCAGTAGCTTCAATCATTTCTGGACGTTTTTCAATGGCAAAAATCATTGAATATTGTAAATGCACAAACAGTAATTTCTCCGCATTGCAAGGTGCAATTCTGAAATTTTTTACTTTTTCCTGCTCCTCTTAGCATGATAAAGAAGATTCAAAGAGAGTGAGATGCCAGCTCCTTTCATTCAGTCAGTAGCTTCAATCATTTCTGGTATATGAATAACATGATGTTTTTCAATCGCAAAAATCAATGAATATTGTAAATGCACAAACAGTAATTTCTCCGCATTGCAAGGTGCAATTCTGAAATGTTTTGCTTTTTCCTGCTCCTCTTAGCATGATAAAGAAGATTCAAAGAGAGTGAGATGCCAGCTCCTTTCATTCAGTCAGTAGCTTCAATCATTTCTGGACGTTTTTCAATGGCAAAAATCAATGAATATTGTAAATGCACAAACAGTAATTTCTCCGCATTGCAAGGTGCAATTCTGAAATTTTTTGCTTTTTCCTGCTCCTCTTAGCATGACAAAGAAGATTCAAAGAGAGCGAGATGCCAGATCCTTTCCTTCAGTCAGTAGCTTCAATCATTTCTGGTATATGAATAACATGATGTTTTTCAATGGCAAAAATCAATGAATTTTGTAAATGCACAAACAGTAATTTCTCCGCATTGCAAGGCGCAATTCTGAAATTTTTTGCTTTTTCCTGCTCCTCTTAGCATGATAAAGAAGATTCAAAGAGAGTGAGATGCCAGCTCCTTTCATTCAGTCAGTAGCTTCAATCATTTCTGGACATTTTTCAATGGCAAAAATCAATGAATATTGTAAATGCACAAACAGTAATTTCTCCGCATTGCAAGGTGCAATTCTGAAATTTTTTGCTTTTTCCTGCTCCTCTTAGCATGATAAAGAAGATTCAAAGAGAGTGAGATGCCAGCTCCTTTCATTCAGTCAGTAGCTTCAATCATTTCTGGACGTTTTTCAATGGCAAAAATCATTGAATATTGTAAATGCACAAACAGTAATTTCTCCGCATTGCAAGGTGCAATTCTGAAATTTTTTACTTTTTCCTGCTCCTCTTAGCATGATAAAGAAGATTCAAAGAGAGTGAGATGCCAGCTCCTTTCATTCAGTCAGTAGCTTCAATCATTTCTGGTATATGAATAACATGATGTTTTTCAATCGCAAAAATCAATGAATATTGTAAATGCACAAACAGTAATTTCTCCGCATTGCAAGGTGCAATTCTGAAATGTTTTGCTTTTTCCTGCTCCTCTTAGCATGATAAAGAAGATTCAAAGAGAGTGAGATGCCAGCTCCTTTCATTCAGTCAGTAGCTTCAATCATTTCTGGACGTTTTTCAATGGCAAAAATCAATGAATATTGTAAATGCACAAACAGTAATTTCTCCGCATTGCAAGGTGCAATTCTGAAATTTTTTGCTTTTTCCTGCTCCTCTTAGCATGACAAAGAAGATTCAAAGAGAGCGAGATGCCAGATCCTTTCCTTCAGTCAGTAGCTTCAATCATTTCTGGTATATGAATAACATGATGTTTTTCAATGGCAAAAATCAATGAATTTTGTAAATGCACAAACAGTAATTTCTCCGCATTGCAAGGCGCAATTCTGAAATTTTTTGCTTTTTCCTGCTCCTCTTAGCATGATAAAGAAGATTCAAAGAGAGTGAGATGCCAGCTCCTTTCATTCAGTCAGTAGCTTCAATCATTTCTGGACATTTTTCAATGGCAAAAATCAATGAATATTGTAAATGCACAAACAGTAATTTCTCCGCATTGCAAGGTGCAATTCTGAAATTTTTTGCTTTTTCCTGCTCCTCTTAGCATGATAAAGAAGATTCAAAGAGAGTGAGATGCCAGCTCCTTTCATTCAGTCAGTAGCTTCAATCATTTCTGGACGTTTTTCAATGGCAAAAATCAATGAATATTGTAAATGCACAAACAGTAATTTCTCCGCATTGCAAGGTGCAATTCTGAAATTTTTTGCTTTTTCCTGCTCCTCTTAGCATGATAAAGAAGATTCAAAGAGAGTGAGATGCCAGCTCCTTTCATTCAGTCAGTAGCTTCAATCATTTCTGGACGTTTTTCAATGGCAAAAATCAATGAATATTGTAAATGCACAAACTGCAATTTCTCCGCATTGCAAGGTGCAATTCTGAAATTTTTTGCTTTTTCCTGCTCCTCTTAGCATGATAAAGAAGATTCAAAGAGAGTGAGATGCCAGCTCCTTTCATTCAGTCAGTAGCTTCAATCATTTCTGGTATATGAATAACATGATGTTTTTCAATGGCAAAAATCAATGAATATTGTAAATGCACAAACAGTAATTTCTCCGCATTGCAAGGTGCAATTCTGAAATTTTTTGCTTTTTCCTGCTCCTCTTAGCATGATAAAGAAGATTCAAAGAGAGTGAGATGCCAGCTCCTTTCATTCAGTCAGTAGCTTCAATCATTTCTGGACGTTTTTCAATGGCAAAAATCATTGAATATTGTAAATGCACAAACAGTAATTTCTCCGCATTGCAAGGTGCAATTCTGAAATTTTTTACTTTTTCCTGCTCCTCTTAGCATGATAAAAAAGATTCAAAGAGAGTGAGATGCCAGCTCCTTTCATTCAGTCAGTAGCTTCAATCATTTCTGGTATATGAATAACATGATGTTTTTCAATCGCAAAAATCAATGAATATTGTAAATGCACAAACAGTAATTTCTCCGCATTGCAAGGTGCAATTCTGAAATGTTTTGCTTTTTCCTGCTCCTCTTAGCATGATAAAGAAGATTCAAAGAGAGTGAGATGCCAGCTCCTTTCATTCAGTCAGTAGCTTCAATCATTTCTGGACGTTTTTCAATGGCAAAAATCAATGAATATTGTAAATGCACAAACAGTAATTTCTCCGCATTGCAAGGTGCAATTCTGAAATTTTTTGCTTTTTCCTGCTCCTCTTAGCATGACAAAGAAGATTCAAAGAGAGCGAGATGCCAGATCCTTTCCTTCAGTCAGTAGCTTCAATCATTTCTGGTATATGAATAACATGATGTTTTTCAATGGCAAAAATCAATGAATTTTGTAAATGCACAAACAGTAATTTCTCCGCATTGCAAGGCGCAATTCTGAAATTTTTTGCTTTTTCCTGCTCCTCTTAGCATGATAAAGAAGATTCAAAGAGAGTGAGATGCCAGCTCCTTTCATTCAGTCAGTAGCTTCAATCATTTCTGGACATTTTTCAATGGCAAAAATCAATGAATATTGTAAATGCACAAACAGTAATTTCTCCGCATTGCAAGGTGCAATTCTGAAATTTTTTGCTTTTTCCTGCTCCTCTTAGCATGATAAAGAAGATTCAAAGAGAGTGAGATGCCAGATCCTTTCATTCAGTCAGTAGCTTCAATCATTTCTGGACGTTTTTCAATGGCAAAAATCAATGAATATTGTAAATGCACAAACAGTAATTTCTCCGCATTGCAAGGTGCAATTCTGAAATTTTTTGCTTTTTCCTGCTCCTCTTAGCATGATAAAGAAGATTCAAAGAGAGTGAGATGCCAGCTCCTTTCATTCAGTCAGTAGCTTCAATCATTTCTGGACGTTTTTCAATGGCAAAAATCAATGAATATTGTAAATGCACAAACTGCAATTTCTCCGCATTGCAAGGTGCAATTCTGAAATTTTTTGCTTTTTCCTGCTCCTCTTAGCATGATAAAGAAGATTCAAAGAGAGTGAGATGCCAGCTCCTTTCATTCAGTCAGTAGCTTCAATCATTTCTGGTATATGAATAACATGATGTTTTTCAATGGCAAAAATCAATGAATATTGTAAATGCACAAACAGTAATTTCTCCGCATTGCAAGGTGCAATTCTGAAATTTTTTGCTTTTTCCTGCTCCTCTTAGCATGATAAAGAAGATTCAAAGAGAGTGAGATGCCAGCTCCTTTCATTCAGTCAGTAGCTTCAATCATTTCTGGACGTTTTTCAATGGCAAAAATCATTGAATATTGTAAATGCACAAACAGTAATTTCTCCGCATTGCAAGGTGCAATTCTGAAATTTTTTACTTTTTCCTGCTCCTCTTAGCATGATAAAGAAGATTCAAAGAGAGTGAGATGCCAGCTCCTTTCATTCAGTCAGTAGCTTCAATCATTTCTGGTATATGAATAACATGATGTTTTTCAATCGCAAAAATCAATGAATATTGTAAATGCACAAACAGTAATTTCTCCGCATTGCAAGGTGCAATTCTGAAATGTTTTGCTTTTTCCTGCTCCTCTTAGCATGATAAAGAAGATTCAAAGAGAGTGAGATGCCAGCTCCTTTCATTCAGTCAGTAGCTTCAATCATTTCTGGACGTTTTTCAATGGCAAAAATCAATGAATATTGTAAATGCACACACAGTAATTTCTCCGCATTGCAAGGTGCAATTCTGAAATTTTTTGCTTTTTCCTGCTCCTCTTAGCATGACAAAGAAGATTCAAAGAGAGTGAGATGCCAGATCCTTTCCTTCAGTCAGTAGCTTCAATCATTTCTGGTATATGAATAACATGATGTTTTTCAATGGCAAAAATCAATGAATTTTGTAAATGCACAAACAGTAATTTCTCCGCATTGCAAGGCGCAATTCTGAAATTTTTTGCTTTTTCCTGCTCCTCTTAGCATGATAAAGAAGATTCAAAGAGAGTGAGATGCCAGCTCCTTTCATTCAGTCAGTAGCTTCAATCATTTCTGGACATTTTTCAATGGCAAAAATCAATGAATATTGTAAATGCACAAACAGTAATTTCTCCGCATTGCAAGGTGCAATTCTGAAATTTTTTGTTTTTTCCTGCTCCTCTTAGCATGATAAAGAAGATTCAAAGAGAGTGAGATGCCAGCTCCTTTCATTCAGTCAGTAGCTTCAATCATTTCTGGACGTTTTTCAATGGCAAAAATCAATGAATATTGTAAATGCACAAACAGTAATTTCTCCGCATTGCAAGGTGCAATTCTGAAATTTTTTGCTTTTTCCTGCTCCTCTTAGCATGACAAAGAAGATTCAAAGAGAGTGAGATGCCAGATCCTTTCCTTCAGTCAGTAGCTTCAATCATTTCTGGTATATGAATAACATGATGTTTTTCAATGGCAAAAATCAATGAATTTTGTAAATGCACAAACAGTAATTTCTCCGCATTGCAAGGCGCAATTCTGAAATTTTTTGCTTTTTCCTGCTCCTCTTAGCATGATAAAGAAGATTCAAAGAGAGTGAGATGCCAGCTCCTTTCATTCAGTCAGTAGCTTCAATCATTTCTGGACATTTTTCAATGGCAAAAATCAATGAATATTGTAAATGCACAAACAGTAATTTCTCCGCATTGCAAGGTGCAATTCTGAAATTTTTTGCTTTTTCCTGCTCCTCTTAGCATGATAAAGAAGATTCAAAGAGAGTGAGATGCCAGCTCCTTTCATTCAGTCAGTAGCTTCAATCATTTCTGGACGTTTTTCAATGGCAAAAATCAATGAATATTGTAAATGCACAAACAGTAATTTCTCCGCATTGCAAGGTGCAATTCTGAAATTTTTTGCTTTTTCCTGCTCCTCTTAGCATGATAAAGAAGATTCAAAGAGAGTGAGATGCCAGCTCCTTTCATTCAGTCAGTAGCTTCAATCATTTCTGGACGTTTTTCAATGGCAAAAATCATTGAATATTGTAAATGCACAAACAGTAATTTCTCCGCATTGCAAGGTGCAATTCTGAAATTTTTTACTTTTTCCTGCTCCTCTTAGCATGATAAAGAAGATTCAAAGAGAGTGAGATGCCAGCTCCTTTCATTCAGTCAGTAGCTTCAATCATTTCTGGTATATGAATAACATGATGTTTTTCAATCGCAAAAATCAATGAATATTGTAAATGCACAAACAGTAATTTCTCCGCATTGCAAGGTGCAATTCTGAAATGTTTTGCTTTTTCCTGCTCCTCTTAGCATGATAAAGAAGATTCAAAGAGAGTGAGATGCCAGCTCCTTTCATTCAGTCAGTAGCTTCAATCATTTCTGGACGTTTTTCAATGGCAAAAATCAATGAATATTGTAAATGCACAAACAGTAATTTCTCCGCATTGCAAGGTGCAATTCTGAAATTTTTTGCTTTTTCCTGCTCCTCTTAGCATGACAAAGAAGATTCAAAGAGAGTGAGATGCCAGATCCTTTCCTTCAGTCAGTAGCTTCAATCATTTCTGGTATATGAATAACATGATGTTTTTCAATGGCAAAAATCAATGAATTTTGTAAATGCACAAACAGTAATTTCTCCGCATTGCAAGGCGCAATTCTGAAATTTTTTGCTTTTTCCTGCTCCTCTTAGCATGATAAAGAAGATTCAAAGAGAGTGAGATGCCAGCTCCTTTCATTCAGTCAGTAGCTTCAATCATTTCTGGACATTTTTCAATGGCAAAAATCAATGAATATTGTAAATGCACAAACAGTAATTTCTCCGCATTGCAAGGTGCAATTCTGAAATTTTTTGCTTTTTCCTGCTCCTCTTAGCATGATAAAGAAGATTCAAAGAGAGTGAGATGCCAGCTCCTTTCATTCAGTCAGTAGCTTCAATCATTTCTGGACGTTTTTCAATGGCAAAAATCAATGAATATTGTAAATGCACAAACAGTAATTTCTCCGCATTGCAAGGTGCAATTCTGAAATTTTTTGCTTTTTCCTGCTCCTCTTAGCATGACAAAGAAGATTCAAAGAGAGTGAGATGCCAGATCCTTTCCTTCAGTCAGTAGCTTCAATCATTTCTGGTATATGAATAACATGATGTTTTTCAATGGCAAAAATCAATGAATTTTGTAAATGCACAAACAGTAATTTCTCCGCATTGCAAGGCGCAATTCTGAAATTTTTTGCTTTTTCCTGCTCCTCTTAGCATGATAAAGAAGATTCAAAGAGAGTGAGATGCCAGCTCCTTTCATTCAGTCAGTAGCTTCAATCATTTCTGGACATTTTTCAATGGCAAAAATCAATGAATATTGTAAATGCACAAACAGTAATTTCTCCGCATTGCAAGGTGCAATTCTGAAATTTTTTGCTTTTTCCTGCTCCTCTTAGCATGATAAAGAAGATTCAAAGAGAGTGAGATGCCAGCTCCTTTCATTCAGTCAGTAGCTTCAATCATTTCTGGACGTTTTTCAATGGCAAAAATCAATGAATATTGTAAATGCACAAACAGTAATTTCTCCGCATTGCAAGGTGCAATTCTGAAATTTTTTGCTTTTTCCTGCTCCTCTTAGCATGATAAAGAAGATTCAAAGAGAGTGAGATGCCAGCTCCTTTCATTCAGTCAGTAGCTTCAATCATTTCTGGACGTTTTTCAATGGCAAAAATCATTGAATATTGTAAATGCACAAACAGTAATTTCTCCGCATTGCAAGGTGCAATTCTGAAATTTTTTACTTTTTCCTGCTCCTCTTAGCATGATAAAGAAGATTCAAAGAGAGTGAGATGCCAGCTCCTTTCATTCAGTCAGTAGCTTCAATCATTTCTGGTATATGAATAACATGATGTTTTTCAATCGCAAAAATCAATGAATATTGTAAATGCACAAACAGTAATTTCTCCGCATTGCAAGGTGCAATTCTGAAATGTTTTGCTTTTTCCTGCTCCTCTTAGCATGATAAAGAATATTCAAAGAGAGTGAGATGCCAGCTCCTTTCATTCAGTCAGTAGCTTCAATCATTTCTGGACGTTTTTCAATGGCAAAAATCAATGAATATTGTAAATGCACAAACAGTAATTTCTCCGCATTGCAAGGTGCAATTCTGAAATTTTTTCCTTTTTCCTGCTCCTCTTAGCATGACAAAGAAGATTCAAAGAGAGTGAGATGCCAGATCCTTTCCTTCAGTCAGTAGCTTCAATCATTTCTGGTATATGAATAACATGATGTTTTTCAATGGCAAAAATCAATGAATTTTGTAAATGCACAAACAGTAATTTCTCCGCATTGCAAGGCGCAATTCTGAAATTTTTTGCTTTTTCCTGCTCCTCTTAGCATGATAAAGAAGATTCAAAGAGAGTGAGATGCCAGCTCCTTTCATTCAGTCAGTAGCTTCAATCATTTCTGGACATTTTTCAATGGCAAAAATCAATGAATATTGTAAATGCACAAACAGTAATTTCTCCGCATTGCAAGGTGCAATTCTGAAATTTTTTGCTTTTTCCTGCTCCTCTTAGCATGATAAAGAAGATTCAAAGAGAGTGAGATGCCAGCTCCTTTCATTCAGTCAGTAGCTTCAATCATTTCTGGACGTTTTTCAATGGCAAAAATCAATGAATATTGTAAATGCACAAACAGTAATTTCTCCGCATTGCAAGGTGCAATTCTGAAATTTTTTGCTTTTTCCTGCTCCTCTTAGCATGATAAAGAAGATTCAAAGAGAGTGAGATGCCAGCTCCTTTCATTCAGTCAGTAGCTTCAATCATTTCTGGACGTTTTTCAATGGCAAAAATCAATGAATATTGTAAATGCACAAACTGGAATTTCTCCGCATTGCAAGGTGCAATTCTGAAATTTTTTGCTTTTTCCTGCTCCTCTTAGCATGATAAAGAAGATTCAAAGAGAGTGAGATGCCAGCTCCTTTCATTCAGTCAGTAGCTTCAATCATTTCTGGTATATGAATAACATGATGTTTTTCAATGGCAAAAATCAATGAATATTGTAAATGCACAAACAGTAATTTCTCCGCATTGCAAGGTGCAATTCTGAAATTTTTTGCTTTTTCCTGCTCCTCTTAGCATGATAAAGAAGATTCAAAGAGAGTGAGATGCCAGCTCCTTTCATTCAGTCAGTAGCTTCAATCATTTCTGGACGTTTTTCAATGGCAAAAATCAATGAATATTGTAAATGCACAAACTGCAATTTCTCCGCATTGCAAGGTGCAATTCTGAAATTTTTTGCTTTTTCCTGCTCCTCTTAGCATGATAAAGAAGATTCAAAGAGAGTGAGATGCCAGCTCCTTTCATTCAGTCAGTAGCTTCAATCATTTCTGGTATATGAATAACATGATGTTTTTCAATAGCAAAAATCAATGAATATTGTAAATGCACAAACAGTAATTTCTCCGCATTGCAAGGTGCAATTCTGAAATTTTTGGCTTTTTCCTGCTCCTCTTAGCATGATAAAGAAGATTCAAAGAGAGTGAGATGCCAGCTCCTTTCATTCAGTCAGTAGCTTCAATCATTTCTGGACGTTTTTCAATGGCAAAAATCAATGAATATTGTAAATGCACAAACAGTAATTTCTCCGCATTGCAAGGTGCAATTCTGAAATTTTTTGCTTTTTCCTGCTCCTCTTAGCATGATAAACAAGATTCAAAGAGAGTGAGATGCCAGCTCCTTTCATTCAGTCAGTAGCTTCAATCATTTCTGGACGTTTTTCAATGGCAAAAATCATTGAATATTGTAAATGCACAAACAGTAATTTCTCCGCATTGCAAGGTGCAATTCTGTAATTTTATACTTTTTCCTGCTCCTCTTAGCATGATAAAGAAGATTCAAAGAGAATGAGATGCCAGCTCCTTTCATTCAGTCAGTAGCTTCAATCATTTCTGGTATATGAATAACATGATGTTTTTCAATCGCAAAAATCAATGAATATTGTAAATGCACAAACAGTAATTTCTCCGCATTGCAAGGTGCAATTCTGAAATTTTTTGCTTTTTCCTGCTCCTCTTAGCATGATAAAGAAGATTCAAAGAGAGTGAGATGCCAGCTCCTTTCATTCAGTCAGTAGCTTCAATCATTTCTGGACGTTTTTCAATGGCAAAAATCAATGAATATTGTAAATGCACAAACAGTAATTTCTCCGCATTGCAAGGTGCAATTCTGAAATTTTTTGCTTTTTCCTGCTCCTCTTAGCATGATAAAGAAGATTCAAAGAGAGTGAGATGCCAGCTCCTTTCCTTCAGTCAGTAGCTTCAATCATTTCTGGTATATGAATAACATGATGTTTTTCAATGGCAAAAATCAATGAATTTTGTAAATGCACAAACAGTAATTTCTCCGCATTGCAAGGCGCAATTCTGAAATTTTTTGCTTTTTCCTGCTCCTCTTAGCATGATAAAGAAGATTCAAAGAGAGTGAGATGCCAGCTCCTTTCATTCAGTCAGTAGCTTCAATCATTTCTGGACATTTTTCAATGGCAAAAATCAATGAATATTGTAAATGCACAAACAGTAATTTCTCCGCATTGCAAGGTGCAATTCTGAAATTTTTTGCTTTTTCCTGCTCCTCTTAGCATGATAAAGAAGATTCAAAGAGAGTGAGATGCCAGCTCCTTTCATTCAGTCAGTAGCTTCAATCATTTCTGGACGCTTTTCAATGGCAAAAATCAATGAATATTGTAAATGCACAAACTGTAATTTCTCCGCATTGCAAGGTGCAATTCTGAAATTTTTTGCTTTTTCCTGCTCCTCTTAGCATGATAAAGAAGATTCAAAGAGAGTGAGATGCCAGCTCCTTTCATTCAGTCAGTAGCTTCAATCATTTCTGGTATATGAATAACATGATGTTTTTCAATAGCAAAAATCAATGAATATTGTAAATGCACAAACAGTAATTTCTCCGCATTGCAAGGTGCAATTCTGAAATTTTTTGCTTTTTCCTGCTCCTCTTAGCATGATAAAGAAGAATCAAAGAGAGTGAGATGCCAGCTCCTTTCATTCAGTCAGTAGCTTCAATCATTTCTGGACGTTTTTCAATGGCAAAAATCAATGAATATTGTAAATGCACAAACAGTAATTTCTCCGCATTGCAAGGTGCAATTCTGAAATTTTTTGCTTTTTCCTGCTCCTCTTAGCATGATAAAGAAGATTCAAAGAGAGTGAGATGCCAGCTCCTTTCATTCAGTCAGTAGCTTCAATCATTTCTGGACGTTTTTCAATGGCAAAAATCAATGAATATTGTAAATGCACAAACTATAATTTCTCCGCATTGCAAGGTGCAATTCTGAAATTTTTTGCTTTTTCCTGCTCCTCTTAGCATGATAAAGAAGATTCAAAGAGAGTGAGATGCCAGCTCCTTTCATTCAGTCAGTAGCTTCAATCATTTCTGGTATATGAATAACATGATGTTTTTCAATAGCAAAAATCAATGAATATTGTAAATGCACAAACAGTAATTTCTCCGCATTGCAAGGTGCAATTCTGAAATTTTTTGCTTTTTCCTGCTCCTCTTAGCATGATAAAGAAGATTCAAAGAGAGTGAGATGCCAGCTCCTTTCATTCAGTCAGTAGCTTCAATCATTTCTGGACGTTTTTCAATGGCAAAAATCAATGAATATTGTAAATGCACAAACAGTAATTTCTCCGCATTGCAAGGTGCAATTCTGAAATTTTTTGCTTTTTCCTGCTCCTCTTAGCATGATAAACAAGATTCAAAGAGAGTGAGATGCCAGCTCCTTTCATTCAGTCAGTAGCTTCAATCATTTCTGGACGTTTTTCAATGGCAAAAATCATTGAATATTGTAAATGCACAAACAGTAATTTCTCCGCATTGCAAGGTGCAATTCTGAAATTTTTTGCTTTTTCCTGCTCTTCTTAGCATGATAAAGAAGATTCAAAGAGAGTGAGATGCCAGCTCCTTTCATTCAGTCAGTAGCTTCAAACATTTCTGGTATATGAATAACATGATGTTTTTCAATGGCAAAAATCAATGAATATTGTAAATGCACAAACAGTAATTTCTCCGCATTGCAAGGTGCAATTCTGAAATTTTTTGCTTTTTCCTGCTCCTCTTAGCATGATAAAGAAGATTCAAAGAGAGTGAGATGCCAGCTCCTTTCGTTCAGTCAGTAGCTTCAATCATTTCTGGACGTTTTTCAATGGCAAAAATCATTGAATATTATAAATGCACAAACAGTAATTTCTCCGCATTGCAAGGTGCAATTCTGAAATTTTTTACTTTTTCCTGCTCCTCTTAGCATGATAAAGAAGATTCAAAGAGAGTGAGATGCCAGCTCCTTTCATTCAGTCAGTAGCTTCAATCATTTCTGGTATATGAATAACATGATGTTTTTCAATGGCAAAAATCAATGAATTTTGTAAATGCACAAACAGTAATTTCTCCGCATTGCAAGGCGCAATTCTGAAATTTTTTGCTTTTTCCTGCTCCTCTTAGCATGATAAAGAAGATTCAAAGAGAGTGAGATGCCAGCTCCTTTCATTCAGTCAGTAGCTTCAATCATTTCTGGACATTTTTCAATGGCAAAAAACAATGAATATTGTAAATGCACAAACAGTAATTTCTCCGCATTGCAAGGTGCAATTCTGAAATTTTTTGCTTTTTCCTGCTCCTCTTAGCATGATAAAGAAGATTCAAAGAGAGTGAGATGCCAGCTCCTTTCATTCAGTCAGTAGCTTCAATCATTTCTGGACGTTTTTCAATGGCAAAAATCAATGAATATTGTAAATGCACAAACAGTAATTTCTCCGCATTGCAAGGTGCAATTCTGAAATTTTTTGCTTTTTCCTGCTCCTCTTAGCATGATAAAGAAGATTCAAAGAGAGTGAGATGCCAGCTCCTTTCATTCAGTCAGTAGCTTCAATCATTTCTGGACGTTTTTCAATGGCAAAAATCATTGAATATTGTAAATGCACAAACAGTAATTTCTCCGCATTGCAAGGTGCAATTCTGAAATTTTTTTACTTTTTCCTGCTCCTCTTAGCATGATAAAGAAGATTCAAAGAGAGTGAGATGCCAGCTCCTTTCATTCAGTCAGTAGCTTCAATCATTTCTGGTATATGAATAACATGATGTTTTTCAATCGCAAAAATCAATGAATATTGTAAATGCACAAACAGTAATTTCTCCGCATTGCAAGGTGCAATTCTGAAATGTTTTGCTTTTTCCTGCTCCTCTTAGCATGATAAAGAAGATTCAAAGAGAGTGAGATGCCAGCTCCTTTCATTCAGTCAGTAGCTTCAATCATTTCTGGACATTTTTCAATGGCAAAAATCAATGAATATTGTAAATGCACAAACAGTAATTTCTCCGCATTGCAAGGTGCAATTCTGAAATTTTTTGCTTTTTCCTGCTCCTCTTAGCATGATAAAGAAGATTCAAAGAGAGTGAGATGCCAGCTCCTTTCATTCAGTCAGTAGCTTCAATCATTTCTGGACGTTTTTCAATGGCAAAAATCAATGAATATTGTAAATGCACAAACAGTAATTTCTCCGCATTGCAAGGTGCAATTCTGAAATTTTTTGCTTTTTCCTGCTCCTCTTAGCATGATAAAGAAGATTCAAAGAGAGTGAGATGCCAGCTCCTTTCATTCAGTCAGTAGCTTCAATCATTTCTGGACGTTTTTCAATGGCAAAAATCAATGAATATTGTAAATGCACAAACTGGAATTTCTCCGCATTGCAAGGTGCAATTCTGAAATTTTTTGCTTTTTCCTGCTCCTCTTAGCATGATAAAGAAGATTCAAAGAGAGTGAGATGCCAGCTCCTTTCATTCAGTCAGTAGCTTCAATCATTTCTGGTATATGAATAACATGATGTTTTTCAATGGCAAAAATCAATGAATATTGTAAATGCACAAACAGTAATTTCTCCGCATTGCAAGGTGCAATTCTGAAATTTTTTGCTTTTTCCTGCTCCTCTTAGCATGATAAAGAAGATTCAAAGAGAGTGAGATCCCAGCTCCTTTCATTCAGTCAGTAGCTTCAATCATTTCTGGACGTTTTTCAATGGCAAAAATCAATGAATATTGTAAATGCACAAACTGCAATTTCTCCGCATTGCAAGGTGCAATTCTGAAATTTTTTGCTTTTTCCTGCTCCTCTTAGCATGATAAAGAAGATTCAAAGAGAGTGAGATGCCAGCTCCTTTCATTCAGTCAGTAGCTTCAATCATTTCTGGTATATGAATAACATGATGTTTTTCAATAGCAAAAATCAATGAATATTGTAAATGCACAAACAGTAATTTCTCCGCATTGCAAGGTGCAATTCTGAAATTTTTGGCTTTTTCCTGCTCCTCTTAGCATGATAAAGAAGATTCAAAGAGAGTGAGATGCCAGCTCCTTTCATTCAGTCAGTAGCTTCAATCATTTCTGGACGTTTTTCAATGGCAAAAATCAATGAATATTGTAAATGCACAAACAGTAATTTCTCCGCATTGCAAGGTGCAATTCTGAAATTTTTTGCTTTTTCCTGCTCCTCTTAGCATGATAAACAAGATTCAAAGAGAGTGAGATGCCAGCTCCTTTCATTCAGTCAGTAGCTTCAATCATTTCTGGACGTTTTTCAATGGCAAAAATCATTGAATATTGTAAATGCACAAACAGTAATTTCTCCGCATTGCAAGGTGCAATTCTGTAATTTTATACTTTTTCCTGCTCCTCTTAGCATGATAAAGAAGATTCAAAGAGAATGAGATGCCAGCTCCTTTCATTCAGTCAGTAGCTTCAATCATTTCTGGTATATGAATAACATGATGTTTTTCAATCGCAAAAATCAATGAATATTGTAAATGCACAAACAGTAATTTCTCCGCATTGCAAGGTGCAATTCTGAAATTTTTTGCTTTTTCCTGCTCCTCTTAGCATGATAAAGAAGATTCAAAGAGAGTGAGATGCCAGCTCCTTTCATTCAGTCAGTAGCTTCAATCATTTCTGGACGTTTTTCAATGGCAAAAATCAATGAATATTGTAAATGCACAAACAGTAATTTCTCCGCATTGCAAGGTGCAATTCTGAAATTTTTTGCTTTTTCCTGCTCCTCTTAGCATGATAAAGAAGATTCAAAGAGAGTGAGATGCCAGCTCCTTTCCTTCAGTCAGTAGCTTCAATCATTTCTGGTATATGAATAACATGATGTTTTTCAATGGCAAAAATCAATGAATTTTGTAAATGCACAAACAGTAATTTCTCCGCATTGCAAGGCGCAATTCTGAAATTTTTTGCTTTTTCCTGCTCCTCTTAGCATGATAAAGAAGATTCAAAGAGAGTGAGATGCCAGCTCCTTTCATTCAGTCAGTAGCTTCAATCATTTCTGGACATTTTTCAATGGCAAAAATCAATGAATATTGTAAATGCACAAACAGTAATTTCTCCGCATTGCAAGGTGCAATTCTGAAATTTTTTGCTTTTTCCTGCTCCTCTTAGCATGATAAAGAAGATTCAAAGAGAGTGAGATGCCAGCTCCTTTCATTCAGTCAGTAGCTTCAATCATTTCTGGACGCTTTTCAATGGCAAAAATCAATGAATATTGTAAATGCACAAACTGTAATTTCTCCGCATTGCAAGGTGCAATTCTGAAATTTTTTGCTTTTTCCTGCTCCTCTTAGCATGATAAAGAAGATTCAAAGAGAGTGAGATGCCAGCTCCTTTCATTCAGTCAGTAGCTTCAATCATTTCTGGTATATGAATAACATGATGTTTTTCAATAGCAAAAATCAATGAATATTGTAAATGCACAAACAGTAATTTCTCCGCATTGCAAGGTGCAATTCTGAAATTTTTTGCTTTTTCCTGCTCCTCTTAGCATGATAAAGAAGAATCAAAGAGAGTGAGATGCCAGCTCCTTTCATTCAGTCAGTAGCTTCAATCATTTCTGGACGTTTTTCAATGGCAAAAATCAATGAATATTGTAAATGCACAAACAGTAATTTCTCCGCATTGCAAGGTGCAATTCTGAAATTTTTTGCTTTTTCCTGCTCCTCTTAGCATGATAAAGAAGATTCAAAGAGAGTGAGATGCCAGCTCCTTTCATTCAGTCAGTAGCTTCAATCATTTCTGGACGTTTTTCAATGGCAAAAATCAATGAATATTGTAAATGCACAAACTATAATTTCTCCGCATTGCAAGGTGCAATTCTGAAATTTTTTGCTTTTTCCTGCTCCTCTTAGCATGATAAAGAAGATTCAAAGAGAGTGAGATGCCAGCTCCTTTCATTCAGTCAGTAGCTTCAATCATTTCTGGTATATGAATAACATGATGTTTTTCAATAGCAAAAATCAATGAATATTGTAAATGCACAAACAGTAATTTCTCCGCATTGCAAGGTGCAATTCTGAAATTTTTTGCTTTTTCCTGCTCCTCTTAGCATGATAAAGAAGATTCAAAGAGAGTGAGATGCCAGCTCCTTTCATTCAGTCAGTAGCTTCAATCATTTCTGGACGTTTTTCAATGGCAAAAATCAATGAATATTGTAAATGCACAAACAGTAATTTCTCCGCATTGCAAGGTGCAATTCTGAAATTTTTTGCTTTTTCCTGCTCCTCTTAGCATGATAAACAAGATTCAAAGAGAGTGAGATGCCAGCTCCTTTCATTCAGTCAGTAGCTTCAATCATTTCTGGACGTTTTTCAATGGCAAAAATCATTGAATATTGTAAATGCACAAACAGTAATTTCTCCGCATTGCAAGGTGCAATTCTGAAATTTTTTGCTTTTTCCTGCTCTTCTTAGCATGATAAAGAAGATTCAAAGAGAGTGAGATGCCAGCTCCTTTCATTCAGTCAGTAGCTTCAAACATTTCTGGTATATGAATAACATGATGTTTTTCAATGGCAAAAATCAATGAATATTGTAAATGCACAAACAGTAATTTCTCCGCATTGCAAGGTGCAATTCTGAAATTTTTTGCTTTTTCCTGCTCCTCTTAGCATGATAAAGAAGATTCAAAGAGAGTGAGATGCCAGCTCCTTTCGTTCAGTCAGTAGCTTCAATCATTTCTGGACGTTTTTCAATGGCAAAAATCATTGAATATTATAAATGCACAAACAGTAATTTCTCCGCATTGCAAGGTGCAATTCTGAAATTTTTTACTTTTTCCTGCTCCTCTTAGCATGATAAAGAAGATTCAAAGAGAGTGAGATGCCAGCTCCTTTCATTCAGTCAGTAGCTTCAATCATTTCTGGTATATGAATAACATGATGTTTTTCAATGGCAAAAATCAATGAATTTTGTAAATGCACAAACAGTAATTTCTCCGCATTGCAAGGCGCAATTCTGAAATTTTTTGCTTTTTCCTGCTCCTCTTAGCATGATAAAGAAGATTCAAAGAGAGTGAGATGCCAGCTCCTTTCATTCAGTCAGTAGCTTCAATCATTTCTGGACATTTTTCAATGGCAAAAAACAATGAATATTGTAAATGCACAAACAGTAATTTCTCCGCATTGCAAGGTGCAATTCTGAAATTTTTTGCTTTTTCCTGCTCCTCTTAGCATGATAAAGAAGATTCAAAGAGAGTGAGATGCCAGCTCCTTTCATTCAGTCAGTAGCTTCAATCATTTCTGGACGTTTTTCAATGGCAAAAATCAATGAATATTGTAAATGCACAAACAGTAATTTCTCCGCATTGCAAGGTGCAATTCTGAAATTTTTTGCTTTTTCCTGCTCCTCTTAGCATGATAAAGAAGATTCAAAGAGAGTGAGATGCCAGCTCCTTTCATTCAGTCAGTAGCTTCAATCATTTCTGGACGTTTTTCAATGGCAAAAATCATTGAATATTGTAAATGCACAAACAGTAATTTCTCCGCATTGCAAGGTGCAATTCTGAAATTTTTTTACTTTTTCCTGCTCCTCTTAGCATGATAAAGAAGATTCAAAGAGAGTGAGATGCCAGCTCCTTTCATTCAGTCAGTAGCTTCAATCATTTCTGGTATATGAATAACATGATGTTTTTCAATCGCAAAAATCAATGAATATTGTAAATGCACAAACAGTAATTTCTCCGCATTGCAAGGTGCAATTCTGAAATGTTTTGCTTTTTCCTGCTCCTCTTAGCATGATAAAGAAGATTCAAAGAGAGTGAGATGCCAGCTCCTTTCATTCAGTCAGTAGCTTCAATCATTTCTGGACGTTTTTCAATGGCAAAAATCAATGAATATTGTAAATGCACAAACAGTAATTTCTCCGCATTGCAAGGTGCAATTCTGAAATTTTTTGCTTTTTCCTGCTCCTCTTAGCATGACAAAGAAGATTCAAAGAGAGTGAGATGCCAGATCCTCTCCTTCAGTCAGTAGCTTCAATCATTTCTGGTATATGAATAACATGATGTTTTTCAATGGCAAAAATCAATGAATTTTGTAAATGCACAAACAGTAATTTCTCCGCATTGCAAGGCGCAATTCTGAAATTTTTTGCTTTTTCCTGCTCCTCTTAGCATGATAAAGAAGATTCAAAGAGAGTGAAATGCCAGCTCCTTTCATTCAGTCAGTAGCTTCAATCATTTCTGGACATTTTTCAATGGCAAAAATCAATGAATATTGTAAATGCACAAACAGTAATTTCTCCGCATTGCAAGGTGCAATTCTGAAATTTTTTGCTTTTTCCTGCTCCTCTTAGCATGATAAAGAAGATTCAAAGAGAGTGAGATGCCAGCTCCTTTCATTCAGTCAGTAGCTTCAATCATTTCTGGACGTTTTTCAATGGCAAAAATCAATGAATATTGTAAATGCACAAACAGTAATTTCTCCGCATTGCAAGGTGCAATTCTGAAATTTTTTGCTTTTTCCTGCTCCTCTTAGCATGATAAAGAAGATTCAAAGAGAGTGAGATGCCAGCTCCTTTCATTCAGTCAGTAGCTTCAATCATTTCTGGACGTTTTTCAATGGCAAAAATCAATGAATATTGTAAATGCAGAAACTGCAATTTCTCCGCATTGCAAGGTGCAATTCTGAAATTTTTTGCTTTTTCCTGCTCCTCTTAGCATGATAAAGAAGATTCAAAGAGAGTGAGATGCCAGCTCCTTTCATTCAGTCAGTAGCTTCAATCATTTCTGGTATATGAATAACATGATGTTTTTCAATGGCAAAAATCAATGAATATTGTAAATGCACAAACAGTAATTTCTCCGCATTGCAAGGTGCAATTCTGAAATTTTTTGCTTTTTCCTGCTCCTCTTAGCATGATAAAGAAGATTCAAAGAGAGTGAGATGCCAGCTCCTTTCATTCAGTCAGTAGCTTCAATCATTTCTGGACGTTTTTCAATGGCAAAAATCATTGAATATTGTAAATGCACAAACAGTAATTTCTCCGCATTGCAAGGTGCAATTCTGAAATTTTTTACTTTTTCCTGCTCCTCTTAGCATGATAAAGAAGATTCAAAGAGAGTGAGATGCCAGCTCCTTTCATTCAGTCAGTAGCTTCAATCATTTCTGGTATATGAATAACATGATGTTTTTCAATCGCAAAAATCAATGAATATTGTAAATGCACAAACAGTAATTTCTCCGCATTGCAAGGTGCAATTCTGAAATGTTTTGCTTTTTCCTGCTCCTCTTAGCATGATAAAGAAGATTCAAAGAGAGTGAGATGCCAGCTCCTTTCATTCAGTCAGTAGCTTCAATCATTTCTGGACGTTTTTCAATGGCAAAAATCAATGAATATTGTAAATGCACAAACAGTAATTTCTCCGCATTGCAAGGTGCAATTCTGAAATTTTTTGCTTTTTCCTGCTCCTCTTAGCATGACAAAGAAGATTCAAAGAGAGTGAGATGCCAGATCCTTTCCTTCAGTCAGTAGCTTCAATCATTTCTGGTATATGAATAACATGATGTTTTTCAATGGCAAAAATCAATGAATTTTGTAAATGCACAAACAGTAATTTCTCCGCATTGCAAGGCGCAATTCTGAAATTTTTTGCTTTTTCCTGCTCCTCTTAGCATGATAAAGAAGATTCAAAGAGAGTGAGATGCCAGCTCCTTTCATTCAGTCAGTAGCTTCAATCATTTCTGGACATTTTTCAATGGCAAAAATCAATGAATATTGTAAATGCACAAACAGTAATTTCTCCGCATTGCAAGGTGCAATTCTGAAATTTTTTGCTTTTTCCTGCTCCTCTTAGCATGATAAAGAAGATTCAAAGAGAGTGAGATGCCAGCTCCTTTCATTCAGTCAGTAGCTTCAATCATTTCTGGACGTTTTTCAATGGCAAAAATCAATGAATATTGTAAATGCACAAACAGTAATTTCTCCGCATTGCAAGGTGCAATTCTGAAATTTTTTGCTTTTTCCTGCTCCTCTTAGCATGATAAAGAAGATTCAAAGAGAGTGAGATGCCAGCTCCTTTCATTCAGTCAGTAGCTTCAATCATTTCTGGACGTTTTTCAATGGCAAAAATCATTGAATATTGTAAATGCACAAACAGTAATTTCTCCGCATTGCAAGGTGCAATTCTGAAATTTTTTACTTTTTCCTGCTCCTCTTAGCATGATAAAGAAGATTCAAAGAGAGTGAGATGCCAGCTCCTTTCATTCAGTCAGTAGCTTCAATCATTTCTGGTATATGAATAACATGATGTTTTTCAATCGCAAAAATCAATGAATATTGTAAATGCACAAACAGTAATTTCTCCGCATTGCAAGGTGCAATTCTGAAATGTTTTGCTTTTTCCTGCTCCTCTTAGCATGATAAAGAAGATTCAAAGAGAGTGAGATGCCAGCTCCTTTCATTCAGTCAGTAGCTTCAATCATTTCTGGACGTTTTTCAATGGCAAAAATCAATGAATATTGTAAATGCACAAACAGTAATTTCTCCGCATTGCAAGGTGCAATTCTGAAATTTTTTGCTTTTTCCTGCTCCTCTTAGCATGACAAAGAAGATTCAAAGAGAGTGAGATGCCAGATCCTTTCCTTCAGTCAGTAGCTTCAATCATTTCTGGTATATGAATAACATGATGTTTTTCAATGGCAAAAATCAATGAATTTTGTAAATGCACAAACAGTAATTTCTCCGCATTGCAAGGCGCAATTCTGAAATTTTTTGCTTTTTCCTGCTCCTCTTAGCATGATAAAGAAGATTCAAAGAGAGTGAGATGCCAGCTCCTTTCATTCAGTCAGTAGCTTCAATCATTTCTGGACATTTTTCAATGGCAAAAATCAATGAATATTGTAAATGCACAAACAGTAATTTCTCCGCATTGCAAGGTGCAATTCTGAAATTTTTTGCTTTTTCCTGCTCCTCTTAGCATGATAAAGAAGATTCAAAGAGAGTGAGATGCCAGCTCCTTTCATTCAGTCAGTAGCTTCAATCATTTCTGGACGTTTTTCAATGGCAAAAATCAATGAATATTGTAAATGCACAAACAGTAATTTCTCCGCATTGCAAGGTGCAATTCTGAAATTTTTTGCTTTTTCCTGCTCCTCTTAGCATGATAAAGAAGATTCAAAGAGAGTGAGATGCCAGCTCCTTTCATTCAGTCAGTAGCTTCAATCATTTCTGGACGTTTTTCAATGGCAAAAATCATTGAATATTGTAAATGCACAAACAGTAATTTCTCCGCATTGCAAGGTGCAATTCTGAAATTTTTTACTTTTTCCTGCTCCTCTTAGCATGATAAAGAAGATTCAAAGAGAGTGAGATGCCAGCTCCTTTCATTCAGTCAGTAGCTTCAATCATTTCTGGTATATGAATAACATGATGTTTTTCAATCGCAAAAATCAATGAATATTGTAAATGCACAAACAGTAATTTCTCCGCATTGCAAGGTGCAATTCTGAAATGTTTTGCTTTTTCCTGCTCCTCTTAGCATGATAAAGAAGATTCAAAGAGAGTGAGATGCCAGCTCCTTTCATTCAGTCAGTAGCTTCAATCATTTCTGGACGTTTTTCAATGGCAAAAATCAATGAATATTGTAAATGCACAAACAGTAATTTCTCCGCATTGCAAGGTGCAATTCTGAAATTTTTTGCTTTTTCCTGCTCCTCTTAGCATGACAAAGAAGATTCAAAGAGAGTGAGATGCCAGATCCTTTCCTTCAGTCAGTAGCTTCAATCATTTCTGGTATATGAATAACATGATGTTTTTCAATGGCAAAAATCAATGAATTTTGTAAATGCACAAACAGTAATTTCTCCGCATTGCAAGGCGCAATTCTGAAATTTTTTGCTTTTTCCTGCTCCTCTTAGCATGATAAAGAAGATTCAAAGAGAGTGAGATGCCAGCTCCTTTCATTCAGTCAGTAGCTTCAATCATTTCTGGACGTTTTTCAATGGCAAAAATCAATGAATATTGTAAATGCACAAACAGTAATTTCTCCGCATTGCAAGGTGCAATTCTGAAATTTTTTGCTTTTTCCTGCTCCTCTTAGCATGATAAAGAAGATTCAAAGAGAGTGAGATGCCAGCTCCTTTCATTCAGTCAGTAGCTTCAATCATTTCTGGACGTTTTTCAATGGCAAAAATCAATGAATATTGTAAATGCACAAACTGCAATTTCTCCGCATTGCAAGGTGCAATTCTGAAATTTTTTGCTTTTTCCTGCTCCTCTTAGCATGATAAAGAAGATTCAAAGAGAGTGAGATGCCAGCTCCTTTCATTCAGTCAGTAGCTTCAATCATTTCTGGTATATGAATAACATGATGTTTTTCAATGGCAAAAATCAATGAATTTTGTAAATGCACAAACAGTAATTTCTCCGCATTGCAAGGCGCAATTCTGAAATTTTTTGCTTTTTCCTGCTCCTCTTAGCATGATAAAGAAGATTCAAAGAGAGTGAGATGCCAGCTCCTTTCATTCAGTCAGTAGCTTCAATCATTTCTGGACATTTTTCAATGGCAAAAATCAATGAATATTGTAAATGCACAAACAGTAATTTCTCCGCATTGCAAGGTGCAATTCTGAAATTTTTTGCTTTTTCCTGCTCCTCTTAGCATGATAAAGAAGATTCAAAGAGAGTGAGATGCCAGCTCCTTTCATTCAGTCAGTAGCTTCAATCATTTCTGGACGTTTTTCAATGGCAAAAATCAATGAATATTGTAAATGCACAAACAGTAATTTCTCCGCATTGCAAGGTGCAATTCTGAAATTTTTTGCTTTTTCCTGCTCCTCTTAGCATGATAAAGAAGATTCAAAGAGAGTGAGATGCCAGCTCCTTTCATTCAGTCAGTAGCTTCAATCATTTCTGGACGTTTTTCAATGGCAAAAATCATTGAATATTGTAAATGCACAAACAGTAATTTCTCCGCATTGCAAGGTGCAATTCTGAAATTTTTTACTTTTTCCTGCTCCTCTTAGCATGATAAAGAAGATTCAAAGAGAGTGAGATGCCAGCTCCTTTCATTCAGTCAGTAGCTTCAATCATTTCTGGTATATGAATAACATGATGTTTTTCAATCGCAAAAATCAATGAATATTGTAAATGCACAAACAGTAATTTCTCCGCATTGCAAGGTGCAATTCTGAAATGTTTTGCTTTTTCCTGCTCCTCTTAGCATGATAAAGAAGATTCAAAGAGAGTGAGATGCCAGCTCCTTTCATTCAGTCAGTAGCTTCAATCATTTCTGGACGTTTTTCAATGGCAAAAATCAATGAATATTGTAAATGCACAAACAGTAATTTCTCCGCATTGCAAGGTGCAATTCTGAAATTTTTTGCTTTTTCCTGCTCCTCTTAGCATGACAAAGAAGATTCAAAGAGAGTGAGATGCCAGATCCTTTCCTTCAGTCAGTAGCTTCAATCATTTCTGGTATCTGAATAACATGATGTTTTTCAATGGCAAAAATCAATGAATTTTGTAAATGCACAAACAGTAATTTCTCCGCATTGCAAGGCGCAATTCTGAAATTTTTTGCTTTTTCCTGCTCCTCTTAGCATGATAAAGAAGATTCAAAGAGAGTGAGATGCCAGCTCCTTTCATTCAGTCAGTAGCTTCAATCATTTCTGGACGTTTTTCAATGGCAAAAATCAATGAATATTGTAAATGCACAAACAGTAATTTCTCCGCATTGCAAGGTGCAATTCTGAAATTTTTTGCTTTTTCCTGCTCCTCTTAGCATGATAAAGAAGATTCAAAGAGAGTGAGATGCCAGCTCCTTTCATTCAGTCAGTAGCTTCAATCATTTCTGGACGTTTTTCAATGGCAAAAATCAATGAATATTGTAAATGCACAAACTGCAATTTCTCCGCATTGCAAGGTGCAATTCTGAAATTTTTTGCTTTTTCCTGCTCCTCTTAGCATGATAAAGAAGATTCAAAGAGAGTGAGATGCCAGCTCCTTTCATTCAGTCAGTAGCTTCAATCATTTCTGGTATATGAATAACATGATGTTTTTCAATGGCAAAAATCAATGAATATTGTAAATGCACAAACAGTAATTTCTCCGCATTGCAAGGTGCAATTCTGAAATTTTTTGCTTTTTCCTGCTCCTCTTAGCATGATAAAGAAGATTCAAAGAGAGTGAGATGCCAGCTCCTTTCATTCAGTCAGTAGCTTCAATCATTTCTGGACGTTTTTCAATGGCAAAAATCAATGAATATTGTAAATGCACAAACTGCAATTTCTCCGCATTGCAAGGTGCAATTCTGAAATTTTTTGCTTTTTCCTGCTCCTCTTAGCATGATAAAGAAGATTCAAAGAGAGTGAGATGCCAGCTCCTTTCATTCAGTCAGTAGCTTCAATCATTTCTGGTATATGAATAACATGATGTTTTTCAATAGCAAAAATCAATGAATATTGTAAATGCACAAACAGTAATTTCTCCGCATTGCAAGGTGCAATTTTGAAATTTTTGGCTTTTTCCTGCTCCTCTTAGCATGGTAAAGAAGATTCAAAGAGAGTGAGATGCCAGCTCCTTTCATTCAGTCAGTAGCTTCAATCATTTCTGGACGTTTTTCAATGGCAAAAATCAATGAATATTGTAAATGCACAAACAGTAATTTCTCCGCATTGCAAGGTGCAATTCTGAAATTTTTTGCTTTTTCCTGCTCCTCTTAGCATGATAAACAAGATTCAAAGAGAGTGAGATGCCAGCTCCTTTCATTCAGTCAGTAGCTTCAATCATTTCTGGACGTTTTTCAATGGCAAAAATCATTGAATATTGTAAATGCACAAACAGTAATTTCTCCGCATTGCAAGGTGCAATTCTGAAATTTTTTACTTTTTCCTGCTCCTCTTAGCATGATAAAGAAGATTCAAAGAGAATGAGATGCCAGCTCCTTTCATTCAGTCAGTAGCTTCAATCATTTCTGGTATATGAATAACATGATGTTTTTCAATCGCAAAAATCAATGAATATTGTAAATGCACAAACAGTAATTTCTCCGCATTGCAAGGTGCAATTCTGAAATTTTTTGCTTTTTCCTGCTCCTCTTAGCATGATAAAGAAGATTCAAAGAGAGTGAGATGCCAGCTCCTTTCATTCAGTCAGTAGCTTCAATCATTTCTGGACGTTTTTCAATGGCAAAAATCAATGAATATTGTAAATGCACAAACAGTAATTTCTCCGCATTGCAAGGTGCAATTCTGAAATTTTTTGCTTTTTCCTGCTCCTCTTAGCATGATAAAGAAGATTCAAAGAGAGTGAGATGCCAGCTCCTTTCCTTCAGTCAGTAGCTTCAATCATTTCTGGTATATGAATAACATGATGTTTTTCAATGGCAAAAATCAATGAATTTTGTAAATGCACAAACAGTAATTTCTCCGCATTGCAAGGCGCAATTCTGAAATTTTTTGCTTTTTCCTGCTCCTCTTAGCATGATAAAGAAGATTCAAAGAGAGTGAGATGCCAGCTCCTTTCATTCAGTCAGTAGCTTCAATCATTTCTGGACATTTTTCAATGGCAAAAATCAATGAATATTGTAAATGCACAAACAGTAATTTCTCCGCATTGCAAGGTGCAATTCTGAAATTTTTTGCTTTTTCCTGCTCCTCTTAGCATGATAAAGAAGATTCAAAGAGAGTGAGATGCCAGCTCCTTTCATTCAGTCAGTAGCTTCAATCATTTCTGGACGTTTTTCAATGGCAAAAATCAATGAATATTGTAAATGCACAAACAGTAATTTCTCCGCATTGCAAGGTGCAATTCTGAAATTTTTTGCTTTTTCCTGCTCCTCTTAGCATGATAAAGAAGATTCAAAGAGAGTGAGGTGCCAGCTCCTTTCATTCAGTCAGGAGCTTCAAACATTTCTGGTATATGAATAACATGTTTTTCAATGGCAAAAATCAATGAATATTGTAAATGCACAAACAGTAATTTCTCCGCATTGCAAGGTGCAATTCTGAAATTTTTTGCTTTTTCCTGCTCCTCTTAGCATGATAAAGAAGATTCAAAGAGAGTGAGATGCCAGCTCCTTTCATTCAGTCAGTAGCTTCAATCATTTCTGGACGTTTTTCAATGGCAAAAATCAATGAATATTGTAAATGCACAAACTGTAATTTCTCCGCATTGCAAGGTGCAATTCTGAAATTTTTTGCTTTTTCCTGCTCCTCTTAGCATGATAAAGAAGATTCAAAGAGAGTGAGATGCCAGCTCCTTTCATTCAGTCAGTAGCTTCAATCATTTCTGGACGTTTTTCAATGGCAAAAATCAACGAATATTGTAAATGCACAAACAGTAATTTCTCCGCATTGCAAGGTGCAATTCTGAAATTTTTTGCTTTTTCCTGCTCCTCTTAGCATGATAAAGAAGATTCAAAGAGAGTGAGATGCCAGCTCCTTTCATTCAGTCAGTAGCTTCAATCATTTCTGGACGTTTTTCAATGGCAAAAATCAATGAATATTGTAAATGCACAAACTGTAATTTCTCCGCATTGCAAGGTGCAATACTGAAATTTTTTGCTTTTTCCTGCTCCTCTTAGCATGATAAAGAAGATTCAAAGAGAGTGAGATGCCAGCTCCATTCATTGAGTCAGTAGCTTCAATCATTTCTGGACGTTTTTCAATGGCAAAAATCAATGAATATTGTAAATGCACAAACAGTAATTTCTCCGCATTGCAAGGTGCAATTCTGAAATTTTTTGCTTTTTCCTGCTCCTCTTAGAATGATAAAGAAGATTCAAAGAGAGTGAGATGCCAGCTCCTTTCATTCAGTCAGTACCTTCAATCATTTCTGGACGTTTTTCAATGGCAAAAATCAATGAATATTGTAAATGCACAAACAGTAATTTCTCCGCATTGCAAGGTGCAATTCTGAAATTTTTTGCTTTTTCCTGCTCCTCTTAGCATGATAAAGAAGATTCAAAGAGAGTGAGATGCCAGTTCCTTTCATTCAGTCAGTAGCTTCAAACATTTTTGGTATATGAATAACATGATGTTTTTCAATGGCAAAAATCAATGAATATTGTAAATGCACAAACAGCAATTTCTCTGCATTGCAAGGTGCAAGTCTGAAATTTTTTGCTTTTTCCTGCTCCTCTTAGCATGATAAAGAAGATTCAAAGAGAGTGAGATGCCAGCTCCTTTCATTCAGTCAGTAGCTTCAAACATTTCTGGTATATGAATAACATGATGTTTTTCAATGGCAAAAATCAATGAATATTGTAAATGCACAAACAGTAATTTCTCCGCATTGCAGGGTGCAAGTCTGAAATTTTTTGCTTTTTCCTGCTCCTCTTAGCATGATAAAGAAGATTCAAAGAGAGTGAGATGCCAGCTACTTTCATTCAGTCAGTAGCTTCAATCATTTCTGGACGTTTTTCAATGGTAAAAATCAATGAATATTGTAAATGCACAAACAGTAATTTCTCCACATTGCAAGGTGCAATTCTGAAATTTTTTGCTTTATCCTGCTCCTCTTAGCATGATAAAGAAGATTCAAAGAGATTGAGATGCCAGCTCCTTTCATTCAGTCAGTAGCTTCAAACATTTCTGGTATATGAATAACATGATGTTTTTCAATGGCAAAAATCAATGAATATTGTAAATGCACAAACAGTAATTTCTCCGCATTGCAAGGTGCAATTCTGAAATTTTTTGCTTTTTCCTGCTCCTCTTAGCATGATAAAGAAGATTCAAAGAGAGTGAGATGCCAGCTCCTTTCATTCAGTCAGTAGCTTCAAACATTTCTGGTATATGAATAACATGATGTTTTTCAAAGGCAAAAATCAATGAATATTGTAAATGCACAAACAGTAATTTCTCCGCATTGCAAGGTGCAAGTCTGAAATTTTTTGCTTTTTCCTGCTCCTCTTAGCATGATAAAGAAGATTCAAAGAGAGTGAGATGCCAGCTACTTTCATTCAGTCAGTAGCTTCAATCATTTCTGGACGTTTTTCAATGGTAAAAATCAATGAATATTGTAAATGCACAAACAGTAATTTCTCCGCATTGCAAGGTGCAATTCTGAAATTTTTTGCTTTTTCCTGCTCCTCTTAGCATGATAAAGAAGATTCAAAGAGAGTGAGATGCCAGCTCCTTTCATTCAGTCAGTAGCTTCAATCATTTCTGGATGTTTTTCAATGGCAAAAATCAATGAATATTGTAAATGCACAAACTGTAATTTCTCCGCATTGCAAGGTGCAATTCTGAAATTTTTTGCTTTTTCCTGCTCCTCTTAGCATGATAAAGAAGATTCAAAGAGAGTGAGATGCCAGCTCCTTTCATTCAGTCAGTAGCTTCAATCATTTCTGGACGTTTTTCAATGGCAAAAATCAATGAATATTGTAAATGCACAAACAGTAATTTCTCCGCATTGCAAGGTGCAATTCTGAAATTTTTTGCTTTTTCCTGCTCCTCTTAGCATGATAAAGAAGATTCAAAGAGAGTGAGATGCCAGCTCCTTTCATTCAGTCAGTACCTTCAATCATTTCTGGACGTTTTTCAATGGCAAAAATCAATGAATATTGTAAATGCACAAACAGTAATTTCTCCGCATTGCAAGGTGCAATTCTGAAATTTTTTGCTTTTTCCCGCTCCTCTTAGCATGATAAAGAAGATTCAAAGAGAGTGAGGTGCCAGCTCCTTTCATTCAGTCAGTAGCTTCAAACATTTCTGGTATATGAATTACATGTTTTTCAATGGCAAAAATCAATGAATATTGTAAATGCACAAACAGTAATTTCTCCGCATTGCAAGGTGCAATTCTGAAATTTTTTGCTTTTTCCTGCTCCTCTTAGCATGATAAAGAAGATTCAAAGAGAGTGAGATGCCAGCTCCTTTCATTCAGTCAGTAGCTTCAATCATTTCTGGACGTTTTTCAATGGCAAAAATCAATGAATATTGTAAATGCACAAAAAGTAATTTCTCCGCATTGCAAGGTGCAATTCTGAAATTTTTTGCTTTTTCCTGCTCCTCTTAGCATGATAAAGAAGATTCAAAGAGAGTGAGATGCCAGCTCCTTTCATTCAGTCAGTAGCTTCAAACATTTCTGGTATATGAATAACATGATGTTTTTCAATGGCAAAAATCAATGAATATTGTAAATGCACAAACAGTAATTTCTCCGCATTGCAAGGTGCAAGTCTGAAATTTTTTGCTTTTTCCTGCTCCTCTTAGCATGATAAAAAAGATTCAAAGAGAGTGAGATGGCAGCTACTTTCATTCAGTCAGTAGCTTCAATCATTTCTGGACGTTTTTCAATGGTAAAAATCAATGAATATTGTAAATGCACAAACAGTAATTTCTCCACATTGCAAGGTGCAATTCTGAAATTTTTTGCTTTTTCCTGCTCCTCTTAGCATGATAAAGAAGATTCAAAGAGAGTGAGATGCCAGCTCCTTTCATTCAGTCAGTAGCTTCAAACATTTCTGGTATATGAATAACATGATGTTTTTCAATGGCAAAAATCAATGAATATTGTAAATGCACAAACAGTAATTTCTCCGCATTGCAAGGTGCAATTCTGAAATTTCTTGCTTTTTCCTGCTCCTCTTAGCATGATAAAGAAGATTCAAAGAGAGTGAGATGCCAGCTCCTTTCATTCAGTCAGTAGCTTCAATCATTTCTGGTATATGAATAACATGATGTTTTTCAATGGCAAAAATCAATGAATATTGTAAATGCACAAACAGTAATTTCTCCGCATTGCAAGGTGCAATTCTGAAATTTTTTGCTTTTTCCTGCTCCTCTTAGCATGATAAAGAAGATTCAAAGAGAGTGAGATGCCAGCTCCTTTCATTCAGTCAGTAGCTTCAATCATTTCTGGACTTTTTTCAACGGCAAAAATCAATGAATATTGTAAATGCACAAACAGTAATTTCTCCGCATTGCAAGGTGCAATTCTGAAATTTTTTGCTTTTTCCTGCTCCTCTTAGCATGATAAAGAAGATTCAAAGAGAGTGAGATGCCAGCTCCTTTCATTCAGTCAGTAGCTTCAATCATTTCTGGACGTTTTTCAATGGCAAAAATCAATGTATATTGTAAATGCACAAACAGTAATTTCTCCGCATTGCAAGGTGCAATTCTGAAATTTTTTGCTTTTTCCTGCTCCTCTTAGCATGATAAAGAAGATTCAAAGAGAGTGAGATGCCAGCTCCTTTCATTCAGTCAGTAGCTTCAATCATTTCTGGACGTTTTTCAATGGCAAAAATCAATGAATATTGTAAATGCACAAACAGTAATTTCTCCGCATTGCAAGGTGCAATTCTGAAATTTTTTGCTTTTTCCTGCTCCTCTTAGCATGATAAAGAAGATTCAAAGAGAGTGAGATGCCAGCTCCTTTCATTCAGTCAGTAGCTTCAAACATTTCTGGTATATGAATAACATGATGTTTTTCAATGGCAAAAATCAATGAATTTTGTAAATGCACAAACAGCAATTTCTCCGCATTGCAAGGTGCAATTCTGAAATTTTTTGCTTTTTCCTGCTCCTCTTAGCATGATAAAGAAGATTCAAAGAGAGTGAGATGCCAGCTCCTTTCATTCAGTCAATAGCTTCAATCATTTCTGGACGTTTTTCAATGGCAAAAATCAATGAATATTGTAAATGCACAAACAGTAATTTCTCCGCATTGCGAGGTGCAATTCTGAAATTTTTTGCTTTTTCCTGCTCCTCTTAGCATGATAAAGAAGATTCAAAGAGAGTGAGATGCCAGCTCCTTTCATTCAGTCAGTAGCTTCAATCATTTCTGGTATGTGAATAACATGATGTTTTTCAATGGCAAAAATCAATGAATATTGTAAATGCACAAACAGTAATTTCTCCGCATTGCAAGGTGCAATTCTGAAATGTTTTGCTTTTTCCTGCTCCTCTTAGCATGATAAAGAAGATTCAAAGAGAGTGAGATGCCAGCTCCTTTCATTCAGTCAGTAGCTTCAATCATTTCTGGTATATGAATAACATGATGTTTTTCAATGGCAAAAATCAATGAATATTGTAAATGCACAAACAGTAATTTATTCGCATTGCAAGGTGCAATTCTGAAATTTTTTGGTTTTTCCTGCTCCTCTTAGCATGATAAAGAAGATTCAAAGAGAGTGAGATGCCAGCTCCTTTCATTCAGTCAGTAGCTTCAAACATTTCTGGTATATGAATAACATGATGTTTTTCAATGGCAAAAATCAATGAATATTGTAAATGCACAAACAGTAATTTCTCCGCATTGCAAGGTGCAATTCTGAAATTTTTTGCCTTTTCCTGCTCCTCTTAGCATGATAAAGAAGATTCAAAGAGAGTGAGATGCCAGCTCCTTTCATTCAGTCAGTAGCTTCAATCATTTCTGGACGTTTTTCAATGGCAAAAATCAATGAATATTGTAAATGCACAAACAGTAATTTCTCCGCATTGCAAGGTGCAATTCTGAAATTTTTTGCTTTTTCCTGCTCCTCTTAGCATGATAAAGAAGATTCAAAGAGAGTGAGATTCCAGCTCCTTTCATTCAGTCAGTAGCTTCAAACATTTCTGGTATATGAATAACATGATGTTTTTCAATGGCAAAAATCAATGAATATTGTAAATGCACAAACAGTAATTTCTCCGCATTGCAAGGTGCAATTCTGAAATTTTTTGCTTTTTCCTGCTCCTCTTAGCATGATAAAGAAGATTCAAAGAGAGTGAGATGCCAGCTCCTTTCATTCAGTCAGTAGCTTCAAACATTTCTGGTATATGAATAACATGATGTTTTTCAATGGCAAAAATCAATGAATTTTGTAAATGCACAAACAGCAATTTCTCCGCATTGCAAGGTGCAATTCTGAAATTTTTTGCTTTTTCCTGCTCCTCTTAGCATGATAAAGAAGATTCAAAGAGAGTGAGATGCCAGCTCCTTTCATTCAGTCAGTAGCTTCAATCATTTCTGGACGTTTTTCAATGGCAAAAATCAATGAATATTGTAAATGCACAAACAGTAATTTCTCCGCATTGCGAGGTGCAATTCTGAAATTTTTTGCTTTTTCCTGCTCCTCTTAGCATGATAAAGAAGATTCAAAGAGAGTGAGATGCCAGCTCCTTTCATTCAGTCAGTAGCTTCAATCATTTCTGGTATGTGAATAACATGATGTTTTTCAATGGCAAAAATCAATGAATATTGTAAATGCACAAACAGTAATTTCTCCGCATTGCAAGGTGCAATTCTGAAATTTTTTGCTTTTTCCTGCTCCTCTTAGCATGATAAAGAAGATTCAAAGAGAGTGACATGCCAGCTCCTTTCATTCAGTCAGTAGCTTCAAACATTTCTGGTATATGAATAACATGATGTTTTTCAATGGCAAAAATCAATGAATATTGTAAATGCACAAACAGTAATTTCTCCGCATTGCAAGGTGCAATTCTGAAATTTTTTGCTTTTTCCTGCTCCTCTTAGCATGATAAAGAAGATTCAAAGAGAGTGAGATGCCAGCTCCTTTCATTCAGTCAGTAGCTTCAATCATTTCTGGACGTTTTTCAATGGCAAAAATCAATGAATATTGTAAATGCACAAACAGTAATTTCTCCGCATTGCAAGGTGCAATTCTGAAATTTTTTGCTTTTTCCTGCTCCTCTTAGCATGATAAAGAAGATTCAAAGAGAGTGAGATGCCAGCTCCTTTCATTCAGTCGGTAGGTTCAATCATTTCTGGACGTTTTTCAATGGCAAAAATCAATGAATATTGTAAATGCACAAACAGTAATTTCTCCGCATTGCAAGGTGCAATTCTGAAATTTTTTGCTTTTTCCTGCTCCTCTTAGCATGATAAAGAAGATTCAAAGAGAGTGAGATGCCAGCTCCTTTCATTCAGTCAGTAGCTTCAATCATTTCTGGACGTTTTTCAATGGCAAAAATCAATGAATATTGTAAATGCACAAACAGTAATTTCTCCGCATTGCAAGGTGCAATTCTGAAATTTTTGCTTTTTCCTGCTCCTCTTAGCATGATAAAGAAGATTCAAAGAGAGTGAGATGCCAGCTCCTTTCAGTCAGTAGCTTCAATCATTTCTGGACGTTTTTCAATGGCAAAAATCAATGTATATTGTAAATGCACAAACAGTAATTTCTCCGCATTGCAAGGTGCAATTCTGAAATTTTTTGCTTTTTCCTGCTCCTCTTAGCATGATAAAGAAGATTCAAAGAGAGTGAGATGCCAGCTCCTTTCATTCAGTCAGTAGCTTCAATCATTTCTGGACGTTTTTCAATGGCAAAAATCAATGTATATTGTAAATGCACAAACAGTAATTTCTCCGCATTGCAAGGTGCAATTCTGAAATTTTTTGCTTTTTCCTGCTCCTCTTAGCATGATAAAGAAGATTCAAAGAGAGTGAGATGCCAGCTCCTTTCATTCAGTCAGTAGCTTCAATCATTTCTGGACGTTTTTCAATGGCAAAAATCAATGAATATTGTAAATGCACAAACAGTAATTTCTCCGCATTGCAAGGTGCAATTCTGAAATTTTTTGCTTTTTCCTGCTCCTCTTAGCATGATAAAGAAGATTCAAAGAGAGTGAGATGCCAGCTCCTTTCATTCAGTCAGTAGCTTCAATCATTTCTGGACGTTTTTCAATGGCAAAAATCAATGAATATTGTAAATGCACAAACAGTAATTTCTCCGCATTGCAAGGTGCAATTCTGAAATTTTTTGCTTTTTCCTGCTCCTCTTAGCATGATAAAGAAGATTCAAAGAGAGTGAGATGCCAGCTCCTTTCATTCAGTCAGTAGCTTCAAACATTTCTGGTATATGAATAACATGATGTTTTTCAATGGCAAAAATCAATGAATTTTGTAAATGCACAAACAGCAATTTCTCCGCATTGCAAGGTGCAATTCTGAAATTTTTTGCTTTTTCCTGCTCCTCTTAGCATGATAAAGAAGATTCAAAGAGAGTGAGATGCCAGCTCCTTTCATTCAGTCAGTAGCTTCAATCATTTCTGGATGTTTTTCAATGGCAAAAATCAATGAATATTGTAAATGCACAAACAGTAATTTCTCCGCATTGCGAGGTGCAATTCTGAAATTTTTTGCTTTTTCCTGCTCCTCTTAGCATGATAAAGAAGATTCAAAGAGAGTGAGATGCCAGCTCCTTTCATTCAGTCAGTAGCTTCAATCATTTCTGGTATATGAATAACATGATGTTTTTCAATGGCAAAAATCAATGAATATTGTAAATGCACAAACAGTAATTTCTCCGCATTGCAAGGTGCAATTCTGAAATTTTTTGCTTTTTCCTGCTCCTCTTAGCATGATAAAGAAGATTCAAAGAGAGTGAGATGCCAGCTCCTTTCATTCAGTCAGTAGCTTCAATCATTTCTGGTATATGAATAACATGATGTTTTTCAATGGCAAAAATCAATGAATATTGTAAATGCACAAACAGTAATTTATTCGCATTGCAAGGTGCAATTCTGAAATTTTTTGCTTTTTCCTGCTCCTCTTAGCATGATAAAGAAGATTCAAAGAGAGTGAGATGCCAGCTCTTTTCATTCAGTCAGTAGCTTCAAACATTTCTGGTATATGAATAACATGATGTTTTTCAATGGCAAAAATCAATGAATATTGTAAATGCACAAACAGTAATTTCTCCGCATTGCAAGGTGCAATTCTGAAATTTTTTGCCTTTTCCTGCTCCTCTTAGCATGATAAAGAAGATTCAAAGAGAGTGAGATGCCAGCTCCTTTCATTCAGTCAGTAGCTTCAATCATTTCTGGACGTTTTTCAATGGCAAAAATCAATGCATATTGTAAATGCACAAACAGTAATTTCTCCGCATTGCAAGGTGCAATTCTGAAATTTTTTGCTTTTTCCTGCTCCTCTTAGCATGATAAAGAAGATTCAAAGAGAGTGAGATGCCAGCTCCTT
This sequence comes from Phyllobates terribilis, assembly GCF_046119375.1. Taxonomy (NCBI): domain Eukaryota; kingdom Metazoa; phylum Chordata; class Amphibia; order Anura; family Dendrobatidae; genus Phyllobates; species Phyllobates terribilis. Next base: position 49,490 of record NW_027364154.1, on the reverse strand, counting down.
TCATTCAGTCAGTAGCTTCAAACATTTCTGGTATATGAATAACATGATGTTTTTCAATGGCAAAAATCAATGAATATTGTAAATGCACAAACAGTAATTTCTCCGCATTGCAAGGTGCAATTCTGAAATTTTTTGCTTTTTCCTGCTCCTCTTAGCATGATAAAGAAGATTCAAAGAGAGTGAGATGCCAGCTCCTTTCATTCAGTCAGTAGCTTCAATCATTTCTGGACGTTTTTCAATGGCAAAAATCAATGAATATTGTAAATGCACAAACAGTAATTTCTCCGCATTGCAAGGTGCAATTCTGAAATTTTTTGCTTTTTCCTGCTCCTCTTAGCATGATAAAGAAGATTCAAAGAGAGTGAGATGCCAGCTCCTTTCATTCAGTCAGTAGCTTCAATCATTTCTGGTATATGAATAACATGATGTTTTTCAATGGCAAAAATCAATGAATATTGTAAATGCACAAACAGTAATTTCTCCGCATTGCAAGGTGCAATTCTGAAATTTTTTGCTTTTTCCTGCTCCTCTTAGCATGATAAAGAAGATTCAAAGAGAGTGAGATGCCAGCTCCTTTCATTCAGTCAGTAGCTTCAATCATTTCTGGACGTTTTTCAATGGCAAAAATCAATGAATATTGTAAATGCACAAACAGTAATTTCTCCGCATTGCAAGGTGCAATTCTGAAATTTTTTGCTTTTTCCTGCTCCTTTTAGCATGATAAAGAAGATTCAAAGAGAGTGACATGCCAGCTCCTTTCATTCAGTCAGTAGCTTCAAACATTTCTGGTATATGAATAACATGATGTTTTTCAATGGCAAAAATCAATGAATATTGTAAATGCACAAACAGTAATTTCTCCGCATTGCAAGGAGCAATTCTGAAATTTTTTGCATTTTCCTGCTCCTCTTAGCATGATAAAGAAGATTCAAAGAGAGTGAGATGCCAGCTCCTTTCATTCAGTCAGTAGCTTCAATCATTTCTGGACGTTTTTCAATGGCAAAAATCAATGAATATTGTAAATGCACAAACAGTAATTTCTCCGCATTGCAAGGTGCAATTCTGAAATTTTTTGCTTTTTCCTGCTCCTCTTAGCATGATAAAGAAGATTCAAAGAGAGTGAGATGCCAGCTCCTTTCATTCAGTCAGTAGCTTCAAACATTTCTGGACGTTTTTCAATGGCAAAAATCAATGAATATTGTAAATGCACAAACAGTAATTTCTCCGCATTGCAAGGTGCAATTCTGAAATTTTTTGCTTTTTCCTGCTCCTCTTAGCATGATAAAGAAGATTCAAAGAGAGTGAGATGCCAGCTCCTTTCATTCAGTCAGTAGCTTCAATCATTTCTGGTATATGAATAACATGATGTTTAACAATGGCAAAAATCAATGAATATTGTAAATGCACAAACAGTAATTTCTCCGCATTGCAAGGTGCAATTCTGAAATTTTTTGCTTTTTCCTGCTCCTCTTAGCATGATAAAGAAGATTCAAAGAGAGTGAGATGCCAGCTCCTTTCATTCAGTCAGTAGCTTCAATCATTTCTGGATGTTTTTCAATGGCAAAAATCAATGAATATTGTAAATGCACAAACAGTAATTTCTCCGCATTGCAAGGTGCAATTCTGAAATTTTTTGCTTTTTCCTGCTCCTCTTAGCATGATAAAGAAGATTCAAAGAGAGTGAGATGCCAGCTCCTTTCATTCAGTCAGTAGCTTCAATCATTTCTGGACGTTTTTCAACGGCAAAAATCAATGAATATTGTAAATGCACAAACAGTAATTTCTCCGCATTGCAAGGTGCAATTCTGAAATTTTTTGCTTTTTCCTGCTCCTCTTAGCATGATAAAGAAGATTCAAAGAGAGTGAGATGCCAGCTCCTTTCATTCAGTCAGTAGCTTCAATCATTTCTGGACGTTTTTCAATGGCAAAAATCAATGAATATTGTAAATGCACAAACAGTAATTTCTCCGCATTGCAAGGTGCAATTCTGAAATTTTTTGCTTTTTCCTGCTCCTCTTAGCATGATAAAGAAGATTCAAACAGAGTGAGATGCCAGCTCCTTTCATTCAGTCAGTAGCTTCAATCATTTCTGGACGTTTTTCAATGGCAAAAATCAATGAATATTGTAAATGCACAAACAGTAATTTCTCCGTATTGCAAGGTGCAATTCTGACATTTTTTGCTTTTTCCTGCTCCTCTTAGCATGATAAAGAAGATTCAAAGAGAGTGAGATGCCAGCTCCTTTCATTCAGTCAGTAGCTTCAATCATTTCTGGACGTTTTTCAATGGCAAAAATCAATGAATATTGTAAATGCACAAGCAGTAATTTCTCCGCATTGCAAGGTGCAATTCTGAAATTTTTTGCTTTTTCCTGCTCCTCTTAGCATGATAAAGAAGATTCAAAGAGACTGAGATGCCAGCTCCTTTCATTCAGTCAGTAGCTTCAATCATTTCTGGACGTTTTTCAATGGCAAAAATCAATGAATATTGTAAATGCACAAACAGTAATTTCTCCGCATTGCAAGGTGCAATTCTGAAATTTTTTACTTTTTCCTGCTCCTCTTAGCATGAAAAAGAAGATTCAAAGAGAGTGAGATGCCAGGTCCTTTCATTCAGTCAGTAGCTTCAATCATTTCTGGTATATGAATAACATGATGTTTTTCAATGGCAAAAATCAATGAATATTGTAAATGCACAAACAGTAATTTCTCCGCATTGCAAGGTGCAATTCTGAAATTTTTTGCTTTTTCCTGCTCCTCTTAGCATGATAAAGAAGATTCAAAGAGAGTGAGATGCCAGCTCCTTTCATTCAGTCAGTAGCTTCAATCATTTCTGGACGTTTTTCAATGGCAAAAATCAATGAATATTGTAAATGCACAAACAGTAATTTCTCCGCATTGCAAGGTGCAATTCTGAAATTTTTTGCTTTTTCCTGCTCCTCTTAGCATGATAAAGAAGATTCAAAGAGAGTGAGATGCCAGCTCCTTTCATTCAGTCAGTAGCTTCAATCATTTCTGGTATATGAATAACATGATGTTTTTCAATGGCAAAAATCAATGAATATTGTAAATGCACAAACAGTAATTTCTCCGCATTGCAAGGTGCAATTCTGAAATTTTTTGCTTTTTGCTGCTCCTCTTAGCATGATAAAGAAGATTCAAAGAGAGTGAGATGCCAGCTCCTTTCATTCAGTCAGTAGCTTCAAACATTTCTGGACGTTTTTCAATGGCAAAAATCAATGAATATTGTAAATGCACAAACAGTAATTTCTCCGCATTGCAAGGTGCAATTCTGAAATTTTTTGCTTTTTCCTGCTCCTCTTAGCATGATAAAGAAGATTCAAAGAGAGTGAGATGCCAGCTCCTTTCATTCAGTCAGTAGCTTCAATCATTTCTGGTATATGAATAACATGATGTTTAACAATGGCAAAAATCAATGAATATTGTAAATGCACAAACAGTAATTTCTCCGCATTGCAAGGTGCAATTCTGAAATTTTTTGCTTTTTCCTGCTCCTCTTAGCATGATAAAGAAGATTCAAAGAGAGTGAGATGCCAGCTCCTTTCATTCAGTCAGTAGCTTCAATCATTTCTGGATGTTTTTCAATGGCAAAAATCAATGAATATTGTAAATGCACAAACAGTAATTTATCCGCATTGCAAGGTGCAATTCTGAAATTTTTTGCTTTTTCCTGCTCCTCTTAGCATGATAAAGAAGATTCAAAGAGAGTGAGATGCCAGCTCCTTTCATTCAGTCAGTAGCTTCAATCATTTCTGGACGTTTTTCAATGGCAAAAATCAATGAATATTGTAAATGCACAAACAGTAATTTCTCCGTATTGCAAGGTGCAATTCTGAAATTTTTTGCTTTTTCCTGCTCCTCTTAGCATGATAAAGAAGATTCAAAGAGAGTGAGATGCCAGCTCCTTTCATTCAGTCAGTAGCTTCAATCATTTCTGGACGTTTTTCAATGGCAAAAATCAATGAATATTGTAAATGCACAAGCAGTAATTTCTCCGCATTGCAAGGTGCAATTCTGAAATTTTTTGCTTTTTCCTGCTCCTCTTAGCATGATAAAGAAGATTCAAAGAGACTGAGATGCCAGCTCCTTTCATTCAGTCAGTAGCTTCAATCATTTCTGGACGTTTTTCAATGGCAAAAATCAATGAATATTGTAAATGCACAAACAGTAATTTCTCCGCATTGCAAGGTGCAATTCTGAAATTTTTTACTTTTTCCTGCTCCTCTTAGCATGAAAAAGAAGATTCAAAGAGAGTGAGATACCAGCTCCTTTCATTCAGTCAGTAGCTTCAATCATTTCTGGTATATGAATAACATGATGTTTTTCAATGGCAAAAATCAATGAATATTGTAAATGCACAAACAGTAATTTCTCCGCATTGCAAGGTGCAATTCTGAATTTTTTTGCTTTTTCCTGCTCCTCTTAGCATGATAAAGAAGATTCAAAGAGAGTGAGATGCCAGCTCCTTTCATTCAGTCAGTAGCTTCAATCATTTCTGGACGTTTTTCAATGGCAAAAATCAATGAATATTGTAAATGCACAAACAGTAATTTCTCCGCATTGCAAGGTGCAATTCTGAAATTTTTTGCTTTTTCCTGCTCCTCTTAGCATGATAAAGAAGATTCAAAGAGAGTGAGATGCCAGCTCCTTTCATTCAGTCAGTAGCTTCAATCATTTCTGGTATATGAATAACATGATGTTTTTCAATGGCAAAAATCAATGAATATTGTAAATGCACCAACAGTAATTTCTCCGCATTGCAAGGTGCAATTCTGAAATTTTTTGCTTTCTCCTGCTCCTCTTAGCATGATAAAGAAGATTCAAAGAGAGTGAGATGCCAGCTCCTTTCATTCAGTCAGTAGCTTCAATCATTTCTGGACGTTTTTCAACGGCAAAAATCAATGAATATTGTAAATGCACAAACAGTAATTTCTCCGCATTGCAAGGTGCAATTCTGAAATTTTTTGCTTTTTCCTGCTCCTCTTAGCATGATAAAGAAGATTCAAAGAGAGTGAGATGCCAGCTCCTTTCATTCAGTCAGTAGCTTCAATCATTTCTGGACGTTTTTCAATGGCAAAAATCAATGAATATTGTAAATGCACAAACAGTAATTTCTCCGCATTGCAAGGTGCAATTCTGAAATTTTTTGCTTTTTCCTGCTCCTCTTAGCATGATAAAGAAGATTCAAACAGAGTGAGATGCCAGCTCCTTTCATTCAGTCAGTAGCTTCAATCATTTCTGGACGTTTTTCAATGGCAAAAATCAATGAATATTGTAAATGCACAAACAGTAATTTCTCCGTATTGCAAGGTGCAATTCTGAAATTTTTTGCTTTTTCCTGCTCCTCTTAGCATGATAAAGAAGATTCAAAGAGAGTGAGATGCCAGCTCCTTTCATTCAGTCAGTAGCTTCAATCATTTCTGGACGTTTTTCAATGGCAAAAATCAATGAATATTGTAAATGCACAAGCAGTAATTTCTCCGCATTGCAAGGTGCAATTCTGAAATTTTTTGCTTTTTCCTGCTCCTCTTAGCATGATAAAGAAGATTCAAAGAGAGTGAGATGCCAGCTCCTTTCATTCAGTCAGTAGCTTCAATCATTTCTGGACGTTTTTCAATGGCAAAAATCAATGAATATTGTAAATGCACAAACAGTAATTTCTCCGCATTGCAAGGTGCAATTCTGAAATTTTTTACTTTTTCCTGCTCCTCTTAGCATGAAAAAGAAGATTCAAAGAGAGTGAGATGCCAGCTCCTTTCATTCAGTCAGTAGCTTCAATCATTTCTGGTATATGAATAACATGATGTTTTTCAATGGCAAAAATCAATGAATATTGTAAATGCACAAACAGTAATTTCTCCGCATTGCAAGGTGCAATTCTGAAATTTTTTGCTTTTTCCTGCTCCTCTTAGCATGATAAAGAAGATTCAAAGAGAGTGAGATGCCAGCTCCTTTCATTCAGTCAGTAGCTTCAATCATTTCTGGACGTTTTTCAATGGCAAAAATCAATGAATATTGTAAATGCACAAACAGTAATTTCTCCGCATTGCAAGGTGCAATTCTGAAATTTTTTGCTTTTTCCTGCTCCTCTTAGCATGATAAAGAAGATTCAAAGAGAGTGAGATGCCAGCTCCTTTCATTCAGTCAGTAGCTTCAATCATTTCTGGTATATGAATAACATGATGTTTTTCAATGGCAAAAATCAATGAATATTGTAAATGCACAAACAGTAATTTCTCCGCATTGCAAGGTGCAATTCTGAAATTTTTTGCTTTTTCCTGCTCCTCTTAGCATGATAAAGAAGATTCAAAGAGAGTGAGATGCCAGCTCCTTTCATTCAGTCAGTAGCTTCAAACATTTCTGGACGTTTTTCAATGGCAAAAATCAATGAATATTGTAAATGCACAAACAGTAATTTCTCCGCATTGCAAGGTGCAATTCTGAAATTTTTTGCTTTTTCCTGCTCCTCTTAGCATGATAAAGAAGATTCAAAGAGAGTGAGATGCCAGCTCCTTTCATTCAGTCAGTAGCTTCAATCATTTCTGGTATATGAATAACATGATGTTTAACAATGGCAAAAATCAATGAATATTGTAAATGCACAAACAGTAATTTCTCCGCATTGCAAGGTGCAATTCTGAAATTTTTTGCTTTTTCCTGCTCCTCTTAGCATGATAAAGAAGATTCAAAGAGAGTGAGATGCCAGCTCCTTTCATTCAGTCAGTAGCTTCAATCATTTCTGGATGTTTTTCAATGGCAAAAATCAATGAATATTGTAAATGCACAAACAGTAATTTATCCGCATTGCAAGGTGCAATTCTGAAATTTTTTGCTTTTTCCTGCTCCTCTTAGCATGATAAAGAAGATTCAAAGAGAGTGAGATGCCAGCTCCTTTCATTCAGTCAGTAGCTTCAATCATTTCTGGACGTTTTTCAACGGCAAAAATCAATGAATATTGTAAATGCACAAACAGTAATTTCTCCGCATTGCAAGGTGCAATTCTGAAATTTTTTGCTTTTTCCTGCTCCTCTTAGCATGATAAAGAAGATTCAAAGAGAGTGAGATGCCAGCTCCTTTCATTCAGTCAGTAGCTTCAATCATTTCTGGACGTTTTTCAATGGCAAAAATCAATGAATATTGTAAATGCACAAACAGTAATTTCTCCGCATTGCAAGGTGCAATTCTGAAATTTTTTGCTTTTTCCTGCTCCTCTTAGCATGATAAAGAAGATTCAAAGAGAGTGAGATGCCAGCTCCTTTCATTCAGTCAGTAGCTTCAATCATTTCTGGACGTTTTTCAATGGCAAAAATCAATGAATATTGTAAATGCACAAACAGTAATTTCTCCGTATTGCAAGGTGCAATTCTGAAATTTTTTGCTTTTTCCTGCTCCTCTTAGCATGATAAAGAAGATTCAAAGAGAGTGAGATGCCAGCTCCTTTCATTCAGTCAGTAGCTTCAATCATTTCTGGACGTTTTTCAATGGCAAAAATCAATGAATATTGTAAATGCACAAGCAGTAATTTCTCCGCATTGCAAGGTGCAATTCTGAAATTTTTTGCTTTTTCCTGCTCCTCTTAGCATGATAAAGAAGATTCAAAGAGACTGAGATGCCAGCTCCTTTCATTCAGTCAGTAGCTTCAATCATTTCTGGACGTTTTTCAATGGCAAAAATCAATGAATATTGTAAATGCACAAACAGTAATTTCTCCGCATTGCAAGGTGCAATTCTGAAATTTTTTACTTTTTCCTGCTCCTCTTAGCATGAAAAAGAAGATTCAAAGAGAGTGAGATGCCAGCTCCTTTCATTCAGTCAGTAGCTTCAATCATTTCTGGTATATGAATAACATGATGTTTTTCAATGGCAAAAATCAATGAATATTGTAAATGCACAAACAGTAATTTCTCCGCATTGCAAGGTGCAATTCTGAATTTTTTTGCTTTTTCCTGCTCCTCTTAGCATGATAAAGAAGATTCAAAGAGAGTGAGATGCCAGCTCCTTTCATTCAGTCAGTAGCTTCAATCATTTCTGGACGTTTTTCAATGGCAAAAAGCAATGAATATTGTAAATGCACAAACAGTAATTTCTCCGCATTGCAAGGTGCAATTCTGAAATTTTTTGCTTTTTCCTGCTCCTCTTAGCATGATAAAGAAGATTCAAAGAGAGTGAGATGCCAGCTCCTTTCATTCAGTCAGTAGCTTCAATCATTTCTGGTATATGAATAACATGATGTTTTTCAATGGCAAAAATCAATGAATATTGTAAATGCACAAACAGTAATTTCTCCGCATTGCAAGGTGCAATTCTGAAATTTTTTGCTTTTTCCTGCTCCTCTTAGCATGATAAAGAAGATTCAAAGAGAGTGAGATGCCAGCTCCTTTCATTCAGTCAGTAGCTTCAATCATTTCTGGTATATGAATAACATGATGTTTTTCAATGGCAAAAATCAATGAATATTGTAAATGCACAAACAGTAATTTCTCCGCATTGCAAGGTGCAATTCTGAAATTTTTTGCCTTTTCCTGCTCCTCTTAGCATGATAAAGAAGATTCAAAGAGAGTGAGATGCCAGCTCCTTTCATTCAGTCAGTAGCTTCAATCATTTCTGGACGTTTTTCAATGGCAAAAATCAATGAATATTGTAAATGCACAAACAGTAATTTCTCCGCATTGCAAGGTGCAATTCTGAAATTTTTTGCTTTTTCCTGCTCCTCTTAGCATGATAAAGAAGATTCAAAGAGAGTGAGATGCCAGCTCCTTTCATTCAGTCAGTAGCTTCAATCATTTCTGGACGTTTTTCAATGGCAAAAATCAATGAATATTGTAAATGCACAAACAGTAATTTCTCCGCATTGCAAGGTGCAATTCTGAAATTTTTTGCTTTTTCCTGCTCCTCTTAGCATGATAAAGAAGATTCAAAGAGAGTGAGATGCCAGCTCCTTTCATTCAGTCAGTAGCTTCAATCATTTCTGGTATATGAATAACATGATGTTTTTCAATGGCAAAAATCAATGAATATTGTAAATGCACAAACAGTAATTTCTCCGCATTGCAAGGTGCAATTCTGAAATTTTTTGCTTTTTCTTGCTCCTCTTAGCATGATAAAGAAGATTCAAAGAGAGTGAGATGCCAGCTCCTTTCATTCAGTCAGTAGCTTCAATCATTTCTGGATGTTTTTCAATGGCAAAAATCAATGAATATTGTAAATGCACAAACAGTAATTTCTCCGCATTGCAAGGTGCAATTCTGAAATTTTTTGCTTTTTCCTGCTCCTCTTAGCATGATAAAGAAGATTCAAAGAGAGTGAGATGCCAGCTCCTTTCATTCAGTCAGTAGCTTCAATCATTTCTGGTATATGAATAACATGATGTTTTTCAATGGCAAAAATCAATGAATATTGTAAATGCACAAACAGTAATTTCTCCGCATTGCAAGGTGCAATTCTGAAATTTTTTGCTTTTTCCTGCTCCTCTTAGCATGATAAAGAAGATTCAAAGACAGTGAGATGCCAGCTCCTTTAATTCAGTCAGTAGCTTCAATCATTTCTGGACGTTTTTCAATGGCAAAAATCAATGAATATTGTAAATGCACAAACAGTAATTTCTCCGCATTGCAAGGTGCAATTCTGAAATTTTTTGCTTTTTCCTGCTCCTCTTAGCATGATAAAGAAGATTCAAAGAGAGTGAGATGCCAGCTCCTTTCATTCAGTCAGTAGCTTCAAACATTTCTGGAATATGAATAACATGATGTTTTTCAATGGCAAAAATCAATGAATATTGTAAATGCACAAACAGTAATTTCTCCGCATTGCAAGGTGCAATTCTGAAATTTTTTGCTTTTTCCTGCTCCTCTTAGCATGATAAAGAAGATTCAAAGAGAGTGAGATGCCAGCTCCTTTCATTCAGTCAGTAGCTTCAATCATTTCTGGACGTTTTTCAATGGCAAAAATCAATGAATATTGTAAATGCACAAACAGTAATTTCTCCGCATTGCAAGGGGCAATTCTGAAATTTTTTGCTTTTTCCTGCTCCTCTTAGCATGATAAAGAAGATTCAAAGAGAATGAGATGCCAGCTCCTTTCATTCAGTCAGTAGCTTCAATCATTTCTGGACGTTTTTCAACGGCAAAAATCAATGAATATTGTAAATGCACAAACAGTAATTTCTCCGCATTGCAAGGTGCAATTCTGAAATTTTTTGCTTTTTCCTGCTCCTCTTAGCATGATAAAGAAGATTCAAAGAGAGTGAGATGCCAGCTCCTTTCATTCAGTCAGTAGCTTCAATCATTTCTGGACGTTTTTCAATAGCAAAAATCAATGAATATTGTAAATGCACAAACAGTAATTTCTCCGCATTGCAAGGTGCAATTCTGAAATTTTTTGCTTTTTCCTGCTCCTCTTAGCATGATAAAGAAGATTCAAAGAGAGTGAGATGCCAGCTCCTTTAATTCAGTCAGTAGCTTCAATCATTTCTGGACGTTTTTCAATGGCAAAAATCAATGAATATTGTAAATGCACAAACAGTAATTTCTCCGCATTGCAAGGTGCAATTCTGAAATTTTTTGCTTTTTCCTGCTCCTCTTAGCATGATAAAGAAGATTCAAAGAGAGTGAGATGCCAGCTCCTTTCATTCAGTCAGTAGCTTCAAACATTTCTGGAATATGAATAACATGATGTTTTTCAATGGCAAAAATCAATGAATATTGTAAATGCACAAACAGTAATTTCTCCGCATTGCAAGGTGCAATTCTGAAATTTTTTGCTTTTTCCTGCTCCTCTTAGCATGATAAAGAAGATTCAAAGAGAGTGAGATGCCAGCTCCTTTCATTCAGTCAGTAGCTTCAATCATTTCTGGACGTTTTTCAATGGCAAAAATCAATGAATATTGTAAATGCACAAACAGTAATTTCTCCGCATTGCAAGGTGCAATTCTGAAATTTTTTGCTTTTTCCTGCTCCTCTTAGCATGATAAAGAAGATTCAAAGAGAATGAGATGCCAGCTCCTTTCATTCAGTCAGTAGCTTCAATCATTTCTGGACGTTTTTCAACGGCAAAAATCAATGAATATTGTAAATGCACAAACAGTAATTTCTCCGCATTGCAAGGTGCAATTCTGAAATTTTTTGCTTTTTCCTGCTCCTCTTAGCATGATAAAGAAGATTCAAAGAGAGTGAGATGCCAGCTCCTTTCATTCAGTCAGTAGCTTCAATCATTTCTGGACGTTTTTCAATAGCAAAAATCAATGAATATTGTAAATGCACAAACAGTAATTTCTCCGCATTGCAAGGTGCAATTCTGAAATTTTTTGCTTTTTCCTGCTCCTCTTAGCATGATAAAGAAGATTCAAAGAGAGTGAGATGCCAGCTCCTTTCATTCAGTCAGTAGCTTTAATCATTTCTGGACGTTTTTCAATGGCAAAAATCAATGAATATTGTAAATGCACAAACAGTAATTTCTCCGCATTGCAAGGTGCAATTCTGAAATTTTTTGCTTTTTCCTGCTCCTCTTAGCATGATAAAGAAGACTCAAAGAGAGTGAGATGCCAGCTCCTTTCATTCAGTCAGTAGCTTCAATCATTTCTGGACGTTTTTCAATGGCAAAAATCAATGAATATTGTAAATGCACAAGCAGTAATTTCTCCGCATTGCAAGGTGCAATTCTGAAATTTTTTGCTTTTTCCTGCTCCTCTTAGCATGATAAAGAAGATTCAAAGAGAGTGAGATGCCAGCTCCTTTCATTCAGTCAGTAGCTTCAATCATTTCTGGACGTTTTTCAATGGCAAAAATCAATGAATATTGTAAATGCACAAACAGTAATTTCTCCGCATTGCAAGGTGCAATTCTGAAATGTTTTGCTTTTTCCTGCTCCTCTTAGCATGAAAAAGAAGATTCAAAGAGCGTGAGATGCCAGCTCCTTTCATTCAGTCAGTAGCTTCAATCATTTCTGGTATATGAATAACATGATGTTTTTCAATGGCAAAAATCAATGAATATTGTAAATGCACAAAGAGTAATTTCTCCGCATTGCAAGGTGCAATTCTGAATTTTTTTGCTTTTTCCTGCTCCTCTTAGCATGATAAAGAAGATTCAAAGAGAGTGAGATGCCAGCTCCTTTCATTCAGTCAGTAGCTTCAATCATTTCTGGACGTTTTTCAATGGCAAAAATCAATGAATATTGTAAATGCACAAACAGTAATTTCTCCGCATTGCAAGGTGCAATTCTGAAATTTTTTGCTTTTTCCTGCTCCTCTTAGCATGATAAAGAAGATTCAAAGAGAGTGAGATGCCAGCTCCTTTCAGTCAGTAGCTTCAATCATTTCTGGACATTTTTCAATGGCAAAAATCAATGAATATTGTAAATGCACAAACAGTAATTTCTCCGCATTGCAAGGTGCAATTCTGAAATTTTTTGCTTTTTCCTGCTCCTCTTAGCATGATAAAGAAGATTCAAATAGAGTGAGATGCCAGCTCCTTTCATTCAGTCAGTAGCTTCAAACATTTCTGGTATATGAATAACATGATGTTTTTCAATGGCAAAAATCAATGAATATTGTAGATGCACAAACAGTAATTTCTCCGCATTGCAAGGTGCAATTCTGAAATTTTTTGCTTTTTCCTGCTCCTCTTAGCATGATAAAGAAGATTCAAAGAGACTGAGATGCCAGCTCCTTTCATTCAGTCAGTAGCTTCAATCATTTCTGGACGTTTTTCAATGGCAAAAATCAATGAATATTGTAAATGCACAAACAGTAATTTCTCCGCATTGCAAGGTGCAATTCTGAAATTTTTTGCTTTTTCCTGCTCCTCTTAGCATGATAAAGAAGATTCAAAGAGAGTGAGATGCCAGCTCCTTTCATTCAGTCAGTAGCTTCAATCATTTCTGGACGTTTTTCAATGGCAAAAATCAATGAATATTGTAAATGCACAAACAGTAATTTCTCCGCATTGCAAGGTGCAATTCTGAAATTTTTTGCTTTTTCCTGCTCCTCTTAGCATGATAAAGAAGATTCAAAGAGAGTGAGATGCCAGCTCCTTTCATTCAGTCAGTAGCTTCAATCATTTCTGGTATATGAATAACATGATGTTTTTCAATGGCAAAAATCAATGAATATTGTAAATGCACAAACAGTAATTTCTCCGCATTGCAAGGTGCAATTCTGAAATTTTTTGCTTTTTCCTGCTCCTCTTAGCATGATAAAGAAGATTCAAAGAGAGTGAGATGCCAGCTCCTTTCATTCAGTCAGTAGCTTCAATCATTTCTGGACGTTTTTCAATGGCAAAAATCAATGAATATTGTAAATGCACAAACAGTAATTTCTCCGCATTGCAAGGTGCAATTCTGAAATTTTTTGCTTTTTCCTGCTCCTCTTAGCATGATAAAGAAGATTCAAAGAGAGTGAGATGCCAGCTCCTTTCATTCAGTCAGTAGCTTCAAACATTTCTGGTATATGAATAACATGATGTTTTTCAATGGCAAAAATCAATGAATATTGTAAATGCACAAACAGTAATTTCTTCGCATTGCAAGGTGCAATTCTGAAATTTTTTGCTTTTTCCTGCTCCTCTTAGCATGATAAAGAAGATTCAAAGAGAGTGAGATGCCAGCTCCTTTCATTCAGTCAGTAGCTTCAAACATTTCTGGTATATGAATAACATGATGTTTTTCAATGGCAAAAATCAATGAATATTGTAAATGCACAAACAGTAATTTCTCCGCATTGCAAGGTGCAATTCTGAAATTTTTTGCTTTTTCCTGCTCCTCTTAGCATGATAAAGAAGATTCAAAGAGAGTGAGATGCCAGCTCCTTTCATTCAGTCAGTAGCTTCAATCATTTCTGGACGTTTTTCAATGGCAAAAATCAATGAATATTGTAAATGCACAAACAGTAATTTCTCCGCATTGCAAGGTGCAATTCTGAAATTTTTTGCTTTTTCCTGCTCCTCTTAGCATGATAAAGAAGATTCAAAGAGAGTGAGATGCCAGCTCCTTTAATTCAGTCAGTAGCTTCAATCATTTCTGGACGTTTTTCAATGGCAAAAATCAATGAATATTGTAAATGCACAAACAGTAATTTCTCCGCATTGCAAGGTGCAATTCTGAAATTTTTTGCTTTTTCCTGCTCCTCTTAGTATGATAAAGAAGATTCAAAGAGAGTGAGATGCCAGCTCCTTTCATTCAGTCAGTAGCTTCAAACATTTCTGGTATATGAATAACATGATGTTTTTCAATGGCAAAAATCAATGAATATTGTAAATGCACAAACAGTAATTTCTCCGCATTGCAAGGTGCAATTCTGAAATTTTTTGCTTTTTCCTGCTCCTCTTAGCATGATAAAGAAGATTCAAAGAGAGTGAGATGCCAGCTCCTTTCATTCAGTCAGTAGCTTCAATCATTTCTGGTATATGAATAACATGATGTTTTTCAATGGCAAAAATTAATGAATATTGTAAATGCACAAACAGTAATTTCTCCGCATTGCAAGGTGCAATTCTGAAATTTTTTGCTTTTTCCTGCTCCTCTTAGCATGATAAAGAAGATTCAAAGAGAGTGAGATGCCAGCTCCTTTCATTCAGTCAGTAGCTTCAATCATTTCTGGACGTTTTTCAATGGCAAAAATCAATGAATATTGTAAATGCACAAACAGTAATTTCTCCGCATTGCAAGGTGCAATTCTGAAATTTTTTGCTTTTTCCTGCTCCTCTTAGCATGATAAAGAAGATTCAAAGAGAGTGAGATGCCAGCTCCTTTCATTCAGTCAGTAGCTTCAATCATTTCTGGACGTTTTTCAATGGCAAAAATCAATGAATATTGTAAATGCACAAACAGTAATTTCTCCGCATTGCAAGGTGCAATTCTGAAATTTTTTGCTTTTTCCTGCTCCTCTTAGCATGATAAAGAAGATTCAAAGAGAGTGAGATGCCAGCTCCTTTCATTCAGTCAGTAGCTTCAATCATTTCTGGTATATGAATAACATGATGTTTTTCAATGGCAAAAATCAATGAATATTGTAAATGCACAAACAGTAATTTCTCCGCATTGCAAGGTGCAATTCTGAAATTTTTTGCTTTTTCCTGCTCCTCTTAGCATGATAAAGAAGATTCAAAGAGAGTGAGATGACAGCTCCTTTCATTCAGTCAGTAGCTTCAATCATTTCTGGACGTTTTTCAATGGCAAAAATCAATGAATATTGTAAATGCACAAACAGTAATTTCTCCGCATTGCAAGGTGCAATTCTGAAATTTTTTGCTTTTTCCTGCTCCTCTTAGCATGATAAAGAAGATTCAAAGAGAGTGAGATGCCAGCTCCTTTCATTCAGTCAGTAGCTTCAAACATTTCTGGTATATGAATAACATGATGTTTTTCAATGGCAAAAATCAATGAATATTGTAAATGCACAAACAGTAATTTCTTCGCATTGCAAGGTGCAATTCTGAAATTTTTTGCTTTTTCCTGCTCCTCTTAGCATGATAAAGAAGATTCAAAGAGAGTGAGATGCCAGCTCCTTTCATTCAGTCAGTAGCTTCAAACATTTCTGGTATATGAATAACATGATGTTTTTCAATGGCAAAAATCAATGAATATTGTAAATGCACAAACAGTAATTTCTCCGCATTGCAAGGTGCAATTCTGAAATTTTTTGCTTTTTCCTGCTCCTCTTAGCATGATAAAGAAGATTCAAAGAGAGTGAGATGCCAGCTCCTTTCATTCAGTCAGTAGCTTCAATCATTTCTGGACGTTTTTCAATGGCAAAAATCAATGAATATTGTAAATGCACAAACAGTAATTTCTCCGCATTGCAAGGTGCAATTCTGAAATTTTTTGCTTTTTCCTGCTCCTCTTAGCATGATAAAGAAGATTCAAAGAGAGTGAGATGCCAGCTCCTTTAATTCAGTTAGTAGCTTCAATCATTTCTGGACGTTTTTCAATGGCAAAAATCAATGAATATTGTAAATGCACAAACAGTAATTTCTCCGCATTGCAAGGTGCAATTCTGAAATTTTTTGCTTTTTCCTGCTCCTCTTAGTATGATAAAGAAGATTCAAAGAGAGTGAGATGCCAGCTCCTTTCATTCAGTCAGTAGCTTCAAACATTTCTGGTATATGAATAACATGATGTTTTTCAATGGCAAAAATCAATGAATATTGTAAATGCACAAACAGTAATTTCTCCGCATTGCAAGGTGCAATTCTGAAATTTTTTGCTTTTTCCTGCTCCTCTTAGCATGATAAAGAAGATTCAAAGAGAGTGAGATGCCAGCTCCTTTCATTCAGTCAGTAGCTTCAATCATTTCTGGTATATGAATAACATGATGTTTTTCAATGGCAAAAATTAATGAATATTGTAAATGCACAAACAGTAATTTCTCCGCATTGCAAGGTGCAATTCTGAAATTTTTTGCTTTTTCCTGCTCCTCTTAGCATGATAAAGAAGATTCAAAGAGAGTGAGATGCCAGCTCCTTTCATTCAGTCAGTAGCTTCAATCATTTCTGGACGTTTTTCAATGGCAAAAATCAATGAATATTGTAAATGCACAAACAGTAATTTCTCCGCATTGAAGGTGCAATTCTGAAATTTTTTGCTTTTTCCTGCTCCTCTTAGCATGATAAAGAAGATTCAAAGAGAGTGAGATGCCAGCTCCTTTCATTCAGTCAGTAGCTTCAAACATTTCTGGTATATGAATAACATGATGTTTTTCAATGGCAAAAATCAATGAATATTGTAAATGCACAAACAGTAATTTCTCCGCATTGCAAGGTGCAATTCTGAAATTTTTTGCTTTTTCCTGCTCCTCTTAGCATGATAAAGAAGATTCAAAGAGAGTGAGATGAGAGCTCCTTTCATTCAGTCAGTAGCTTCAATCATTTCTGGACGTTTTTCAATGGCAAAAATCAATGAATATTGTAAATGCACAAACAGTAATTTCTCCGCATTGCAAGGTGCAATTCTGAAATTTTTTGCTTTTTCCTGCTCCTCTTAGCATGATAAAGAAGATTCAAAGAGAGTGAGATGCCAGCTCCTTTCATTCAGTCAGTAGCTTCAATCATTTCTGGACGTTTTTCAATGGCAAAAATCAATGAATATTGTAAATGCACAAACAGTAATTTCTCCGCATTGCAAGGTGCAATTCTGAAATTTTTTGCTTTTTCCTGCTCCTCTTAGCATGATAAAGAAGATTCAAAGAGAGTGAGATGCCAGCTCCTTTCATTCAGTCAGTAGCTTCAATCATTTCTGGTATATGAATAACATGATGTTTTTCAATGGCAAAAATCAATGAATATTGTAAATGCACAAACAGTAATTTCTCCGCATTGCAAGGTGCAATTCTGAAATTTTTTGCTTTTTCCTGCTCCTCTTAGCATGATAAAGAAGATTCAAAGAGAGTGAGATGCCAGCTCCTTTCATTCAGTCAGTAGCTTCAATCATTTCTGGACGTTTTTCAATGGCAAAAATCAATGAATATTGTAAATGCACAAACAGTAATTTCTCCGCATTGCAAGGTGCAATTCTGAAATTTTTTGCTTTTTCCTGCTCCTCTTAGCATGGTAAAGAAGACTCAAAGAGAGTGAGATGCCAGCTCCTTTCATTCAGTCAGTAGCTTCAATCATTTCTGGACGTTTTTCAACGGCAAAAATCAATGAATATTGTAGATGCACAAACAGTAATTTCTCCGCATTGCAAGGTGCAATTCTGAAATTTTTTGCTTTTTCCTGCTCCTCTTAGCATGATAAAGAAGATTCAAAGAGACTGAGATGCCAGCTCCTTTCATTCAGTCAGTAGCTTCAATCATTTCTGGACGTTTTTCAATGGCAAAAATCAATGAATATTGTAAATGCACGAACAGTAATTTCTCCGCATTGCAAGGTGCAATTCTGAAATTTTTTGCTTTTTCCTGCTCCTCTTAGCATGATAAAGAAGATTCAAAGAGAGTGAGATGCCAGCTCCTTTCATTCAGTCAGTAGCTTCAATCATTTCTGGATGTTTTTCAATGGCACAAATCAATGAATATTGTAAATGCACAAACAGTAATTTCTCCGCATTGCAAGGTGCAATTCTGAAATTTTTTGCTTTTTCCTGCTCCTCTTAGCATGATAAAGAAGATTCAAAGAGAGTGAGATGCCAGCTCCTTTCATTCAGTCAGTAGCTTCAATCATTTCTGGACGTTTTTCAATGGCAAAAATCAATGAATATTGTAAATGCACAAACAGTAATTTCTCCGCATTGCAAGGTGCAATTCTGAAATTTTTTGCTTTTTCCTGCTCCTCTTAGCATGATAAAGAAGATTCAAAGAGAGTGAGATGCCAGCTCCTTTCAATCAGTCAGTAGCATCAAACATTTCTGGTATATGAATAACATGATGTTTTTCAATGGCAAAAATCAATGAATATTGTAAATGCACAAACAGTAATTTCTTCGCATTGCAAGGTGCAATTCTGAAATTTTTTGCTTTTTCCTGCTCCTCTTAGCATGATAAAGAAGATTCAAAGAGAGTGAGATGCCAGCTCCTTTCATTCAGTCAGTAGCTTCAAACATTTCTGGTATATGAATAACATGATGTTTTTCAATGGCGGCAAAAATCAATGAATATTGTAAATGCACAAACAGTAATTTCTCCGCATTGCAAGGTGCAATTCTGAAATTTTTTGCTTTTTCCTGCTCCTCTTAGCATGATAAAGAAGATTCAAAGAGAGTGAGATGCCAGCTCCTTTCAATCAGTCAGTAGCTTCAATCATTTCTGGACGTTTTTCAATGGCAAAAATCAATGAATATTGTAAATGCACAAACAGTAATTTCTCCGCATTGCAAGGTGCAATTCTGAAATTTTTTGCTTTTTCCTGCTCCTCTTAGCATGATAAAGAAGATTCAAAGAGAGTGAGATGCCAGCTCCTTTCATTCAGTCAGTAGCTTCAATCATTTCTGGACGTTTTTCAATGGCAAAAATCAATGAATATTGTAAATGCACAAACAGTAATTTCTCCGCATTGCAAGGTGCAATTCTGAAATTTTTTGCTTTTTCCTGCTCCTCTTAGTATGATAAAGAAGATTCAAAGAGAGTGAGATGCCAGCTCCTTTCATTCAGTCAGTAGCTTCAAACATTTCTGGTATATGAATAACATGATGTTTTTCAATGGCAAAAATCAATGAATATTGTAAATGCACAAACAGTAATTTCTCCGCATTGCAAGGTGCAATTCTGAAATTTTTTGCTTTTTCCTGCTCCTCTTAGCATGATAAAGATTCAAAGAGAGTGAGATGCCAGCTCCTTTCATTCAGTCAGTAGCTTCAATCATTTCTGGTATATGAATAACATGATGTTTTTCAATGGCAAAAATTAATGAATATTGTAAATGCACAAACAGTAATTTCTCCGCATTGCAAGGTGCAATTCTGAAATTTTTTGCTTTTTCCTGCTCCTCTTAGCATGATAAAGAAGATTCAAAGAGAGTGAGATGCCAGCTCCTTTCATTCAGTCAGTAGCTTCAATCATTTCTGGACGTTTTTCAATGGCAAAAATCAATGAATATTGTAAATGCACAAACAGTAATTTCTCCGCATTGAAGGTGCAATTCTGAAATTTTTTGCTTTTTCCTGCTCCTCTTAGCATGATAAAGAAGATTCAAAGAGAGTGAGATGCCAGCTCCTTTCATTCAGTCAGTAGCTTCAAACATTTCTGGTATATGAATAACATGATGTTTTTCAATGGCAAAAATCAATGAATATTGTAAATGCACAAACAGTAATTTCTCCGCATTGCAAGGTGCAATTCTGAAATTTTTTGCTTTTTCCTGCTCCTCTTAGCATGATAAAGAAGATTCAAAGAGAGTGAGATGAGAGCTCCTTTCATTCAGTCAGTAGCTTCAATCATTTCTGGACGTTTTTCAATCGCAAAAATCAATGAATATTGTAAATGCACAAACAGTAATTTCTCCGCATTGCAAGGTGCAATTCTGAAATTTTTTGCTTTTTCCTGCTCCTCTTAGCATGATAAAGAAGATTCAAAGAGAGTGAGATGCCAGCTCCTTTCATTCAGTCAGTAGCTTCAAACATTTCTGGTATATGAATAACATGATGTTTTTCAATGGCGGCAAAAATCAATGAATATTGTAAATGCACAAACAGTAATTTCTCCGCATTGCAAGGTGCAATTCTGAAATTTTTTGCTTTTTCCTGCTCCTCTTAGCATGATAAAGAAGATTCAAAGAGAGTGAGATGCCAGCTCCTTTCATTCAGTCAGTAGCTTCAATCATTTCTGGACGTTTTTCAATGGCAAAAATCAATGAATATTGTAAATGCACAAACAGTAATTTCTCCGCATTGCAAGGTGCAATTCTGAAATTTTTTGCTTTTTCCTGCTCCTCTTAGCATGATAAAGAAGATTCAAAGAGAGTGAGATGCCAGCTCCTTTCATTCAGTCAGTAGCTTCAATCATTTCTGGACGTTTTTCAATGGCAAAAATCAATGAATATTGTAAATGCACAAACAGTAATTTCTCCGCATTGCAAGGTGCAATTCTGAAATTTTTTGCTTTTTCCTGCTCCTCTTAGTATGATAAAGAAGATTCAAAGAGAGTGAGATGCCAGCTCCTTTCATTCAGTCAGTAGCTTCAAACATTTCTGGTATATGAATAACATGATGTTTTTCAATGGCAAAAATCAATGAATATTGTAAATGCACAAACAGTAATTTCTCCGCATTGCAAGGTGCAATTCTGAAATTTTTTGCTTTTTCCTGCTCCTCTTAGCATGATAAAGATTCAAAGAGAGTGAGATGCCAGCTCCTTTCATTCAGTCAGTAGCTTCAATCATTTCTGGTATATGAATAACATGATGTTTTTCAATGGCAAAAATTAATGAATATTGTAAATGCACAAACAGTAATTTCTCCGCATTGCAAGGTGCAATTCTGAAATTTTTTGCTTTTTCCTGCTCCTCTTAGCATGATAAAGAAGATTCAAAGAGAGTGAGATGCCAGCTCCTTTCATTCAGTCAGTAGCTTCAATCATTTCTGGACGTTTTTCAATGGCAAAAATCAATGAATATTGTAAATGCACAAACAGTAATTTCTCCGCATTGAAGGTGCAATTCTGAAATTTTTTGCTTTTTCCTGCTCCTCTTAGCATGATAAAGAAGATTCAAAGAGAGTGAGATGCCAGCTCCTTTCATTCAGTTAGTAGCTTCAAACATTTCTGGTATATGAATAACATGATGTTTTTCAATGGCAAAAATCAATGAATATTGTAAATGCACAAACAGTAATTTCTCCGCATTGCAAGGTGCAATTCTGAAATTTTTTGCTTTTTCCTGCTCCTCTTAGCATGATAAAGAAGATTCAAAGAGAGTGAGATGAGAGCTCCTTTCATTCAGTCAGTAGCTTCAATCATTTCTGGACGTTTTTCAATGGCAAAAATCAATGAATATTGTAAATGCACAAACAGTAATTTCTCCGCATTGCAAGGTGCAATTCTGAAATTTTTTGCTTTTTCCTGCTCCTCTTAGCATGATAAAGAAGATTCAAAGAGAGTGAGATGCCAGCTCCTTTCATTCAGTCAGTAGCTTCAATCATTTCTGGACGTTTTTCAATGGCAAAAATCAATGAATATTGTAAATGCACAAACAGTAATTTCTCCGCATTGCAAGGTGCAATTCTGAAATTTTTTGCTTTTTCCTGCTCCTCTTAGCATGATAAAGAAGATTCAAAGAGAGTGAGATGCCAGCTCCTTTCATTCAGTCAGTAGCTTCAATCATTTCTGGTATATGAATAACATGATGTTTTTCAATGGCAAAAATCAATGAATATTGTAAATGCACAAACAGTAATATCTCCACATTGCACGGTGCAATTCTGAAATTTTTAGCTTTTTCCTGTTAATCCTAGCATGATAAAGAAGATTCAAAGAGAGTGAGATGCCAGCTCCTTTCATTCAGTCAGTAGCTTCAAACATTTCTGGTATATGAAAAACATGTTTTTCAATGGCAAAAATCAATGAATATTGTAAATGCACAAACAGTAATATCTCCACATTGCACGGTGCAATTCTGAAATTTTTAGCTTTTTCCTGTTAATCCTAGCATGATAAAGAAGATTCAAAGAGAGTGAGATGCCAGCTCCTTTCATTCAGTCAGTAGCTTCAAACATTTCTGGTATATGAAAAACATGTTTTTCAATGGCAAAAATCAATGAATATTGTAAATGCACAAACAGTAATATCTCCACATTGCAAGGTGCAATTCTGAAATTTTTTGCTTTTTCCTGCTAATCCTAGCATGATAAAGAAGATTCAAAGAGAGTGAGATGCCAGCTCCTTTCATTCAGTCAGTAGCTTCAAACATTTCTGGTATATGAAAAACATGTTTTTCAATGGCAAAAATCAATGAATATTGTAAATGCACAAACAGTAATATCTCCACATTGCACGGTGCAATTCTGAAATTTTTAGCTTTTTCCTGTTAATCCTAGCATGATAAAGAAGATTCAAAGAGAGTGAGATGCCAGCTCCTTTCATTCAGTCAGTAGCTTCAAACATTTCTGGTATATGAAAAACATGTTTTTCAATGGCAAAAATCAATGAATATTGTAAATGCACAAACAGTAATATCTCCACATTGCAAGGTGCAATTCTGAAATTTTTTGCTTTTTCCTGTTAATCCTAGCATGATAAAGAAGATTCAAAGAGAGTGAGATGCCAGCTCCTTTCATTCAGTCAGTAGCTTCAAACATTTCTGGTATATGAAAAACATGTTTTTCAATGGCAAAAATCAATGAATATTGTAAATGCACAAACAGTAATATCTCCACATTGCAAGGTGCAATTCTGAAATTTTTTGCTTTTTCCTGCTAATCCTAGCATGATAAAGAAGATTCAAAGAGAGTGAGATGCCAGCTCCTTTCATTCAGTCAGTAGCTTCAAACATTTCTGGTATATGAAAAACATGTTTTTCAATGGCAAAAATCAATGAATATTGTAAATGCACAAACAGTAATATCTCCACATTGCACGGTGCAATTCTGAAATTTTTAGCTTTTTCCTGTTAATCCTAGCATGATAAAGAAGATTCAAAGAGAGTGAGATGCCAGCTCCTTTCATTCAGTCAGTAGCTTCAAACATTTCTGGTATATGAAAAACATGTTTTTCAATGGCAAAAATCAATGAATATTGTAAATGCACAAACAGTAATATCTCCACATTGCAAGGTGCAATTCTGAAATTTTTTGCTTTTTCCTGCTAATCCTAGCATGATAAAGAAGATTCAAAGAGAGTGAGATGCCAGCTCCTTTCATTCAGTCAGTAGCTTCAAACATTTCTGGTATATGAAAAACATGTTTTTCAATGGCAAAAATCAATGAATATTGTAAATGCACAAACAGTAATATCTCCACATTGCAAGGTGCAATTCTGAAATTTTTTGCTTTTTCCTGTTAATCCTAGCATGATAAAGAAGATTCAAAGAGAGTGAGATGCCAGCTCCTTTCATTCAGTCAGTAGCTTCAAACATTTCTGGTATATGAAAAACATGTTTTTCAATGGCAAAAATCAATGAATATTGTAAATGCACAAACAGTAATATCTCCACATTGCAAGGTGCAATTCTGAAATTTTTTGCTTTTTCCTGCTAATCCTAGCATGATAAAGAAGATTCAAAGAGAGTGAGATGCCAGCTCCTTTCATTCAGTCAGTAGCTTCAAACATTTCTGGTATATGAAAAACATGTTTTTCAATGGCAAAAATCAATGAATATTGTAAATGCACAAACAGTAATATCTCCACATTGCAAGGTGCAATTCTGAAATTTTTTGCTTTTTCCTGCTAATCCTAGCATGATAAAGAAGATTCAAAGAGAGTGAGATGCCAGCTCCTTTCATTCAGTCAGTAGCTTCAAACATTTCTGGTATATGAAAAACATGTTTTTCAATTGCAAAAATCAATGAATATTGTAAATGCACAAACAGTAATATCTCCACATTGCACGGTGCAATTCTGAAATTTTTAGCTTTTTCCTGTTAATCCTAGCATGATAAAGAAGATTCAGAGTGAGATGCCAGCTCCTTTCATTCAGTCAGTAGCTTCAAACATTTCTGGTATATGAAAAACATGTTTTTCAATGGCAAAAATCAATGAATATTGTAAATGCACAAACAGTAATATCTCCACATTGCAAGGTGCAAGTCTGAAATTTTTTGCTTTTTCCTGCTAATCCTAGCATGATAAAGAAGATTCAAAGAGAGTGAGATGCCAGCTCCTTTCATTCAGTCAGTAGCTTCAAACATTTCTGGTATATGAAAAACATGTTTTTCAATGGCAAAAATCAATGAATATTGTAAATGCACAAACAGTAATATCTCCACATTGCACGGTGCAATTCTGAAATTTTTAGCTTTTTCCTGTTAATCCTAGCATGATAAAGAAGATTCAAAGAGAGTGAGATGCCAGCTCCTTTCATTCAGTCAGTAGCTTCAAACATTTCTGGTATATGAAAAACATGTTTTTCAATGGCAAAAATCAATGAATATTGTAAATGCACAAACAGTAATATCTCCACATTGCAAGGTGCAATTCTGAAATTTTTTGCTTTTTCCTGTTAATCCTAGCATGATAAAGAAGATTCAAAGAGAGTGAGATGCCAGCTCCTTTCATTCAGTCAGTAGCTTCAAACATTTCTGGTATATGAAAAACATGTTTTTCAATGGCAAAAATCAATGAATATTGTAAATGCACAAACAGTAATATCTCCACATTGCAAGGTGCAATTCTGAAATTTTTTGCTTTTTCCTGCTAATCCTAGCATGATAAAGAAGATTCAAAGAGAGTGAGATGCCAGCTCCTTTCATTCAGTCAGTAGCTTCAAACATTTCTGGTATATGAAAAACATGTTTTTCAATGGCAAAAATCAATGAATATTGTAAATGCACAAACAGTAATATCTCCACATTGCAAGGTGCAATTCTGAAATTTTTTGCTTTTTCCTGTTAATCCTAGCATGATAAAGAAGATTCAAAGAGAGTGAGATGCCAGCTCCTTTCATTCAGTCAGTAGCTTCAAACATTTCTGGTATATGAAAAACATGTTTTTCAATGGCAAAAATCAATGAATATTGTAAATGCACAAACAGTAATATCTCCACATTGCAAGGTGCAATTCTGAAATTTTTTGCTTTTTCCTGCTAATCCTAGCATGATAAAGAAGATTCAAAGAGAGTGAGATGCCAGCTCCTTTCATTCAGTCAGTAGCTTCAAACATTTCTGGTATATGAAAAACATGTTTTTCAATGGCAAAAATCAATGAATATTGTAAATGCACAAACAGTAATATCTCCACATTGCACGGTGCAATTCTGAAATTTTTAGCTTTTTCCTGTTAATCCTAGCATGATAAAGAAGATTCAGAGTGAGATGCCAGCTCCTTTCATTCAGTCAGTAGCTTCAAACATTTCTGGTATATGAAAAACATGTTTTTCAATGGCAAAAATCAATGAATATTGTAAATGCACAAACAGTAATATCTCCACATTGCAAGGTGCAATTCTGAAATTTTTTGCTTTTTCCTGCTAATCCTAGCATGATAAAGAAGATTCAAAGAGAGTGAGATGCCAGCTCCTTTCATTCAGTCAGTAGCTTCAAACATTTCTGGTATATGAAAAACATGTTTTTCAATGGCAAAAATCAATGAATATTGTAAATGCACAAACAGTAATATCTCCACATTGCACGGTGCAATTCTGAAATTTTTAGCTTTTTCCTGTTAATCCTAGCATGATAAAGAAGATTCAAAGAGAGTGAGATGCCAGCTCCTTTCATTCAGTCAGTAGCTTCAAACATTTCTGGTATATGAAAAACATGTTTTTCAATGGCAAAAATCAATGAATATTGTAAATGCACAAACAGTAATATCTCCACATTGCAAGGTGCAATTCTGAAATTTTTTGCTTTTTCCTGTTAATCCTAGCATGATAAAGAAGATTCAAAGAGAGTGAGATGCCAGCTCCTTTCATTCAGTCAGTAGCTTCAAACATTTCTGGTATATGAAAAACATGTTTTTCAATGGCAAAAATCAATGAATATTGTAAATGCACAAACAGTAATATCTCCACATTGCAAGGTGCAATTCTGAAATTTTTTGCTTTTTCCTGCTAATCCTAGCATGGTAAAGAAGATTCAAAGAGAGTGAGATGCCAGCTGCTTTCATTCAGTCAGTAGCTTCAAACATTTCTGGTATATGAAAAACATGTTTTTCAATGGCAAAAATCAATGAATATTGTAAATGCACAAACAGTAATATCTCCACATTGCACGGTGCAATTCTGAAATTTTTAGCTTTTTCCTGTTAATCCTAGCATGATAAAGAAGATTCAAAGAGAGTGAGATGCCAGCTCCTTTCATTCAGTCAGTAGCTTCAAACATTTCTGGTATATGAAAAACATGTTTTTCAATGGCAAAAATCAATGAATATTGTAAATGCACAAACAGTAATATCTCCACATTGCAAGGTGCAATTCTGAAATTTTTTGCTTTTTCCTGCTAATCCTAGCATGATAAAGAAGATTCAAAGAGAGTGAGATGCCAGCTCCTTTCATTCAGTCAGTAGCTTCAAACATTTCTGGTATATGAAAAACATGTTTTTCAATGGCAAAAATCAATGAATATTGTAAATGCACAAACAGTAATATCTCCACATTGCACGGTGCAATTCTGAAATTTTTAGCTTTTTCCTGTTAATCCTAGCATGATAAAGAAGATTCAAAGAGAGTGAGATGCCAGCTCCTTTCATTCAGTCAGTAGCTTCAAACATTTCTGGTATATGAAAAACATGTTTTTCAATGGCAAAAATCAATGAATATTGTAAATGCACAAACAGTAATATCTCCACATTGCAAGGTGCAATTCTGAAATTTTTAGCTTTTTCCTGTTAATCCTAGCATGATAAAGAAGATTCAAAGAGAGTGAGATGCCAGCTCCTTTCATTCAGTCAGTAGCTTCAAACATTTCTGGTATATGAAAAACATGTTTTTCAATGGCAAAAATCAATGAATATTGTAAATGCACAAACAGTAATATCTCCACATTGCAAGGTGCAATTCTGAAATTTTTTGCTTTTTCCTGCTAATCCTAGCATGATAAAGAAGATTCAAAGAGAGTGAGATGCCAGCTCCTTTCATTCAGTCAGTAGCTTCAAACATTTCTGGTATATGAAAAACATGTTTTTCAATGGCAAAAATCAATGAATATTGTAAATGCACAAACAGTAATATCTCCACATTGCACGGTGCAATTCTGAAATTTTTAGCTTTTTCCTGTTAATCCTAGCATGATAAAGAAGATTCAAAGAGAGTGAGATGCCAGCTCCTTTCATTCAGTCAGTAGCTTCAAACATTTCTGGTATATGAAAAACATGTTTTTCAATGGCAAAAATCAATGAATATTGTAAATGCACAAACAGTAATATCTCCACATTGCAAGGTGCAATTCTGAAATTTTTTGCTTTTTCCTGCTAATCCTAGCATGATAAAGAAGATTCAAAGAGAGTGAGATGCCAGCTCCTTTCATTCAGTCAGTAGCTTCAAACATTTCTGGTATATGAAAAACATGTTTTTCAATGGCAAAAATCAATGAATATTGTAAATGCACAAACAGTAATATCTCCACATTGCACGGTGCAATTCTGAAATTTTTAGCTTTTTCCTGTTAATCCTAGCATGATAAAGAAGATTCAAAGAGAGTGAGATGCCAGCTCCTTTCATTCAGTCAGTAGCTTCAAACATTTCTGGTATATGAAAAACATGTTTTTCAATGGCAAAAATCAATGAATATTGTAAATGCACAAACAGTAATATCTCCACATTGCAAGGTGCAATTCTGAAATTTTTTGCTTTTTCCTGTTAATCCTAGCATGATAAAGAAGATTCAAAGAGAGTGAGATGCCAGCTCCTTTCATTCAGTCAGTAGCTTCAAACATTTCTGGTATATGAAAAACATGTTTTTCAATGGCAAAAATCAATGAATATTGTAAATGCACAAACAGTAATATCTCCACATTGCAAGGTGCAATTCTGAAATTTTTTGCTTTTTCCTGCTAATCCTAGCATGATAAAGAAGATTCAAAGAGAGTGAGATGCCAGCTCCTTTCATTCAGTCAGTAGCTTCAAACATTTCTGGTATATGAAAAACATGTTTTTCAATGGCAAAAATCAATGAATATTGTAAATGCACAAACAGTAATATCTCCACATTGCACGGTGCAATTCTGAAATTTTTAGCTTTTTCCTGTTAATCCTAGCATGATAAAGAAGATTCAAAGAGAGTGAGATGCCAGCTCCTTTCATTCAGTCAGTAGCTTCAAACATTTCTGGTATATGAAAAACATGTTTTTCAATGGCAAAAATCAATGAATATTGTAAATGCACAAACAGTAATATCTCCACATTGCAAGGTGCAATTCTGAAATTTTTTGCTTTTTCCTGCTAATCCTAGCATGATAAAGAAGATTCAAAGAGAGTGAGATGCCAGCTCCTTTCATTCAGTCATTAGCTTCAAACATTTCTGGTATATGAAAAACATGTTTTTCAATGGCAAAAATCAATGAATATTGTAAATGCACAAACAGTAATATCTCCACATTGCACGGTGCAATTCTGAAATTTTTAGCTTTTTCCTGTTAATCCTAGCATGATAAAGAAGATTCAAAGAGAGTGAGATGCCAGCTCCTTTCATTCAGTCAGTAGCTTCAAACATTTCTGGTATATGAAAAACATGTTTTTCAATGGCAAAAATCAATGAATATTGTAAATGCACAAACAGTAATATCTCCACATTGCAAGGTGCAATTCTGAAATTTTTTGCTTTTTCCTGTTAATCCTAGCATGATAAAGAAGATTCAAAGAGAGTGAGATGCCAGCTCCTTTCATTCAGTCAGTAGCTTCAAACATTTCTGGTATATGAAAAACATGTTTTTCAATGGCAAAAATCAATGAATATTGTAAATGCACAAACAGTAATATCTCCACATTGCAAGGTGCAATTCTGAATTTTTTTGCTTTTTCCTGCTAATCCTAGCATGATAAAGAAGATTCAAAGAGAGTGAGATGCCAGCTCCTTTCATTCAGTCAGTAGCTTCAAACATTTCTGGTATATGAAAAACATGTTTTTCAATGGCAAAAATCAATGAATATTGTAAATGCACAAACAGTAATATCTCCACATTGCACGGTGCAATTCTGAAATTTTTAGCTTTTTCCTGTTAATCCTAGCATGATAAAGATTCAAAGAGAGTGAGATGCCAGCTCCTTTCATTCAGTCAGTAGCTTCAAACATTTCTGGTATATGAAAAACATGTTTTTCAATGGCAAAAATCAATGAATATTGTAAATGCACAAACAGTAATATCTCCACATTGCAAGGTGCAATTCTGAAATTTTTTGCTTTTTCCTGTTAATCCTAGCATGATAAAGAAGATTCAAAGAGAGTGAGATGCCAGCTCCTTTCATTCAGTCAGTAGCTTCAAACATTTCTGGTATATGAAAAACATGTTTTTCAATGGCAAAAATCAATGAATATTGTAAATGCACAAACAGTAATATCTCCACATTGCAAGGTGCAATTCTGAAATTTTTTGCTTTTTCCTGCTAATCCTAGCATGATAAAGAAGATTCAAAGAGAGTGAGATGCCAGCTCCTTTCATTCAGTCAGTAGCTTCAAACATTTCTGGTATATGAAAAACATGTTTTTCAATGGCAAAAATCAATGAATATTGTAAATGCACAAACAGTAATATCTCCACATTGCACGGTGCAATTCTGAAATTTTTAGCTTTTTCCTGTTAATCCTAGCATGATAAAGAAGATTCAAAGAGAGTGAGATGCCAGCTCCTTTCATTCAGTCAGTAGCTTCAAACATTTCTGGTATATGAAAAACATGTTTTTCAATGGCAAAAATCAATGAATATTGTAAATGCACAAACAGTAATATCTCCACATTGCAAGGTGCAATTCTGAAATTTTTTGCTTTTTCCTGCTAATCCTAGCATGATAAAGAAGATTCAAAGAGAGTGAGATGCCAGCTCCTTTCATTCAGTCAGTAGCTTCAAACATTTCTGGTATATGAAAAACATGTTTTTCAATGGCAAAAATCAATGAATATTGTAAATGCACAAACAGTAATATCTCCACATTGCACGGTGCAATTCTGAAATTTTTAGCTTTTTCCTGTTAATCCTAGCATGATAAAGACGATTCAAAGAGAGTGAGATGCCAGCTCCTTTCATTCAGTCATTAGCTTCAAACATTTCTGGTATATGAAAAACATGTTTTTCAATGGCAAAAATCAATGAATATTGTAAATGCACAAACAGTAATATCTCCACATTGCACGGTGCAATTCTGAAATTTTTAGCTTTTTCCTGTTAATCCTAGCATGATAAAGAAGATTCAAAGAGAGTGAGATGCCAGCTCCTTTCATTCAGTCAGTAGCTTCAAACATTTCTGGTATATGAAAAACATGTTTTTCAATGGCAAAAATCAATGAATATTGTAAATGCACAAACAGTAATATCTCCACATTGCAAGGTGCAATTCTTAAATTTTTTGCTTTTTCCTGTTAATCCTAGCATGATAAAGAAGATTCAAAGAGAGTGAGATGCCAGCTCCTTTCATTCAGTCAGTAGCTTCAAACATTTCTGGTATATGAAAAACATGTTTTTCAATGGCAAAAATCAATGAATATTGTAAATGCACAAACAGTAATATCTCCACATTGCAAGGTGCAATTCTGAAATTTTTTGCTTTTTCCTGCTAATCCTAGCATGATAAAGAAGATTCAAAGAGAGTGAGATGCCAGCTCCTTTCATTCAGTCAGTAGCTTCAAACATTTCTGGTATATGAAAAACATGTTTTTCAATGGCAAAAATCAATGAATATTGTAAATGCACAAACAGTAATATCTCCACATTGCACGGT
The DNA here is from genome assembly GCF_046119375.1 of Phyllobates terribilis. Taxonomy (NCBI): domain Eukaryota; kingdom Metazoa; phylum Chordata; class Amphibia; order Anura; family Dendrobatidae; genus Phyllobates; species Phyllobates terribilis. The sequence goes on along the minus strand of NW_027364154.1, from coordinate 18,532 downwards.
GCAATTCTGAAATTTTTAGCTTTTTCCTGTTAATCCTAGCATGATAAAGAAGATTCAAAGAGAGTGAGATGCCAGCTCCTTTCATTCAGTCAGTAGCTTCAAACATTTCTGGTATATGAAAAACATGTTTTTCAATGGCAAAAATCAATGAATATTGTAAATGCACAAACAGTAATATCTCCACATTGCAAGGTGCAATTCTGAAATTTTTTGCTTTTTCCTGTTAATCCTAGCATGATAAAGAAGATTCAAAGAGAGTGAGATGCCAGCTCCTTTCATTCAGTCAGTAGCTTCAAACATTTCTGGTATATGAAAAACATGTTTTTCAATGGCAAAAATCAATGAATATTGTAAATGCACAAACAGTAATATCTCCACATTGCAAGGTGCAATTCTGAAATTTTTTGCTTTTTCCTGCTAATCCTAGCATGATAAAGAAGATTCAAAGAGAGTGAGATGCCAGCTCCTTTCATTCAGTCAGTAGCTTCAAACATTTCTGGTATATGAAAAACATGTTTTTCAATGGCAAAAATCAATGAATATTGTAAATGCACAAACAGTAATATCTCCACATTGCACGGTGCAATTCTGAAATTTTTAGCTTTTTCCTGTTAATCCTAGCATGATAAAGAAGATTCAAAGAGAGTGAGATGCCAGCTCCTTTCATTCAGTCAGTAGCTTCAAACATTTCTGGTATATGAAAAACATGTTTTTCAATGGCAAAAATCAATGAATATTGTAAATGCACAAACAGTAATATCTCCACATTGCAAGGTGCAATTCTGAAATTTTTTGCTTTTTCCTGCTAATCCTAGCATGATAAAGAAGATTCAAAGAGAGTGAGATGCCAGCTCCTTTCATTCAGTCATTAGCTTCAAACATTTCTGGTATATGAAAAACATGTTTTTCAATGGCAAAAATCAATGAATATTGTAAATGCACAAACAGTAATATCTCCACATTGCACGGTGCAATTCTGAAATTTTTAGCTTTTTCCTGTTAATCCTAGCATGATAAAGAAGATTCAAAGAGAGTGAGATGCCAGCTCCTTTCATTCAGTCAGTAGCTTCAAACATTTCTGGTATATGAAAAACATGTTTTTCAATGGCAAAAATCAATGAATATTGTAAATGCACAAACAGTAATATCTCCACATTGCAAGGTGCAATTCTGAAATTTTTTGCTTTTTCCTGTTAATCCTAGCATGATAAAGAAGATTCAAAGAGAGTGAGATGCCAGCTCCTTTCATTCAGTCAGTAGCTTCAAACATTTCTGGTATATGAAAAACATGTTTTTCAATGGCAAAAATCAATGAATATTGTAAATGCACAAACAGTAATATCTCCACATTGCAAGGTGCAATTCTGAATTTTTTTGCTTTTTCCTGCTAATCCTAGCATGATAAAGAAGATTCAAAGAGAGTGAGATGCCAGCTCCTTTCATTCAGTCAGTAGCTTCAAACATTTCTGGTATATGAAAAACATGTTTTTCAATGGCAAAAATCAATGAATATTGTAAATGCACAAACAGTAATATCTCCACATTGCACGGTGCAATTCTGAAATTTTTAGCTTTTTCCTGTTAATCCTAGCATGATAAAGATTCAAAGAGAGTGAGATGCCAGCTCCTTTCATTCAGTCAGTAGCTTCAAACATTTCTGGTATATGAAAAACATGTTTTTCAATGGCAAAAATCAATGAATATTGTAAATGCACAAACAGTAATATCTCCACATTGCAAGGTGCAATTCTGAAATTTTTTGCTTTTTCCTGTTAATCCTAGCATGATAAAGAAGATTCAAAGAGAGTGAGATGCCAGCTCCTTTCATTCAGTCAGTAGCTTCAAACATTTCTGGTATATGAAAAACATGTTTTTCAATGGCAAAAATCAATGAATATTGTAAATGCACAAACAGTAATATCTCCACATTGCAAGGTGCAATTCTGAAATTTTTTGCTTTTTCCTGCTAATCCTAGCATGATAAAGAAGATTCAAAGAGAGTGAGATGCCAGCTCCTTTCATTCAGTCAGTAGCTTCAAACATTTCTGGTATATGAAAAACATGTTTTTCAATGGCAAAAATCAATGAATATTGTAAATGCACAAACAGTAATATCTCCACATTGCACGGTGCAATTCTGAAATTTTTAGCTTTTTCCTGTTAATCCTAGCATGATAAAGAAGATTCAAAGAGAGTGAGATGCCAGCTCCTTTCATTCAGTCAGTAGCTTCAAACATTTCTGGTATATGAAAAACATGTTTTTCAATGGCAAAAATCAATGAATATTGTAAATGCACAAACAGTAATATCTCCACATTGCAAGGTGCAATTCTGAAATTTTTTGCTTTTTCCTGCTAATCCTAGCATGATAAAGAAGATTCAAAGAGAGTGAGATGCCAGCTCCTTTCATTCAGTCAGTAGCTTCAAACATTTCTGGTATATGAAAAACATGTTTTTCAATGGCAAAAATCAATGAATATTGTAAATGCACAAACAGTAATATCTCCACATTGCACGGTGCAATTCTGAAATTTTTAGCTTTTTCCTGTTAATCCTAGCATGATAAAGACGATTCAAAGAGAGTGAGATGCCAGCTCCTTTCATTCAGTCATTAGCTTCAAACATTTCTGGTATATGAAAAACATGTTTTTCAATGGCAAAAATCAATGAATATTGTAAATGCACAAACAGTAATATCTCCACCTTGCACGGTGCAATTCTGAAATTTTTAGCTTTTTCCTGTTAATCCTAGCATGATAAAGAAGATTCAAAGAGAGTGAGATGCCAGCTCCTTTCATTCAGTCAGTAGCTTCAAACATTTCTGGTATATGAAAAACATGTTTTTCAATGGCAAAAATCAATGAATATTGTAAATGCACAAACAGTAATATCTCCACATTGCAAGGTGCAATTCTTAAATTTTTTGCTTTTTCCTGTTAATCCTAGCATGATAAAGAAGATTCAAAGAGAGTGAGATGCCAGCTCCTTTCATTCAGTCAGTAGCTTCAAACATTTCTGGTATATGAAAAACATGTTTTTCAATGGCAAAAATCAATGAATATTGTAAATGCACAAACAGTAATATCTCCACATTGCAAGGTGCAATTCTGAAATTTTTTGCTTTTTCCTGCTAATCCTAGCATGATAAAGAAGATTCAAAGAGAGTGAGATGCCAGCTCCTTTCATTCAGTCAGTAGCTTCAAACATTTCTGGTATATGAAAAACATGTTTTTCAATGGAAAAAATCAATGAATATTGTAAATGCACAAACAGTAATATCTCCACATTGCACGGTGCAATTCTGAAATTTTTAGCTTTTTCCTGTTAATCCTAGCATGATAAAGAAGATTCAAAGAGAGTGAGATGCCAGCTCCTTTCATTCAGTCAGTAGCTTCAATCATTTCTGGACGTTTTTCAATGGCAAAAATCAATGAATATTGTAAATGCACAAACAGTAATTTCTCCGCATTGCAAGGTGCAATTCTGAAATTTTTTGCTTTTTCCTGCTCCTCTTAGCATGATAAAGAAGATTCAAAGAGAGTGAGATGCCAGCTCCTTTCATTCAGTCAGTAGCATCAAACATTTCTGGTATATGAATAACATGATGTTTTTCAATGGCAAAAATCAATGAATATTGTAAATGCACAAACAGTAATTTCTTCGCATTGCAAGGTGCAATTCTGAAATTTTTTGCTTTTTCCTGCTCCTCTTAGCATGATAAAGAAGATTCAAAGAGAGTGAGATGCCAGCTCCTTTCATTCAGTCAGTAGCTTCAAACATTTCTGGTATATGAATAACATGATGTTTTTCAATGGCGGCAAAAATCAATGAATATTGTAAATGCACAAACAGTAATTTCTCCGCATTGCAAGGTGCAATTCTGAAATTTTTTGCTTTTTCCTGCTCCTCTTAGCATGATAAAGAAGATTCAAAGAGAGTGAGATGCCAGCTCCTTTCATTCAGTCAGTAGCTTCAATCATTTCTGGACGTTTTTCAATGGCAAAAATCAATGAATATTGTAAATGCACAAACAGTAATTTCTCCGCATTGCAAGGTGCAATTCTGAAATTTTTTGCTTTTTCCTGCTCCTCTTAGCATGATAAAGAAGATTCAAAGAGAGTGAGATGCCAGCTCCTTTCATTCAGTCAGTAGCTTCAATCATTTCTGGACGTTTTTCAATGGCAAAAATCAATGAATATTGTAAATGCACAAACAGTAATTTCTCCGCATTGCAAGGTGCAATTCTGAAATTTTTTGCTTTTTCCTGCTCCTCTTAGTATGATAAAGAAGATTCAAAGAGAGTGAGATGCCAGCTCCTTTCATTCAGTCAGTAGCTTCAAACATTTCTGGTATATGAAAAACATGTTTTTCAATGGCAAAAATCAATGAATATTGTAAATGCACAAACAGTAATATCTCCACATTGCACGGTGCAATTCTGAAATTTTTAGCTTTTTCCTGTTAATCCTAGCATGATAAAGAAGATTCAAAGAGAGTGAGATGCCAGCTCCTTTCATTCAGTCAGTAGCTTCAAACATTTCTGGTATATGAAAAACATGTTTTTCAATGGCAAAAATCAATGAATATTGTAAATGCACAAACAGTAATATCTCCACATTGCAAGGTGCAATTCTGAAATTTTTTGCTTTTTCCTGCTAATCCTAGCATGATAAAGAAGATTCAAAGAGAGTGAGATGCCAGCTCCTTTCATTCAGTCAGTAGCTTCAAACATTTCTGGTATATGAAAAACATGTTTTTCAATGGCAAAAATCAATGAATATTGTAAATGCACAAACAGTAATATCTCCACATTGCACGGTGCAATTCTGAAATTTTTAGCTTTTTCCTGTTAATCCTAGCATGATAAAGAAGATTCAAAGAGAGTGAGATGCCAGCTCCTTTCATTCAGTCAGTAGCTTCAAACATTTCTGGTATATGAAAAACATGTTTTTCAATGGCAAAAATCAATGAATATTGTAAATGCACAAACAGTAATATCTCCACATTGCAAGGTGCAATTCTGAAATTTTTTGCTTTTTCCTGTTAATCCTAGCATGATAAAGAAGATTCAAAGAGAGTGAGATGCCAGCTCCTTTCATTCAGTCAGTAGCTTCAAACATTTCTGGTATATGAAAAACGTTTTTCAATGGCAAAAATCAATGAATATTGTAAATGCACAAACAGTAATATCTCCACATTGCAAGGTGCAATTCTGAAATTTTTTGCTTTTTCCTGCTAATCCTAGCATGATAAAGAAGATTCAAAGAGAGTGAGATGCCAGCTCCTTTCATTCAGTCAGTAGCTTCAAACATTTCTGGTATATGAAAAACATGTTTTTCAATGGCAAAAATCAATGAATATTGTAAATGCACAAACAGTAATATCTCCACATTGCACGGTGCAATTCTGAAATTTTTAGCTTTTTCCTGTTAATCCTAGCAAGATAAAGAAGATTCAAAGAGAGTGAGATGCCAGCTCCTTTCATTCAGTCAGTAGCTTCAAACATTTCTGGTATATGAAAAACATGTTTTTCAATGGCAAAAATCAATGAATATTGTAAATGCACAAACAGTAATATCTCCACATTGCAAGGTGCAATTCTGAAATTTTTTGCTTTTTCCTGCTAATCCTAGCATGATAAAGAAGATTCAAAGAGAGTGAGATGCCAGCTCCTTTCATTCAGTCAGTAGCTTCAAACATTTCTGGTATATGAAAAACATGTTTTTCAATGGCAAAAATCAATGAATATTGTAAATGCACAAACAGTAATATCTCCACATTGCACGGTGCAATTCTGAAATTTTTAGCTTTTTCCTGTTAATCCTAGCATGATAAAGAAGATTCAGAGTGAGATGCCAGCTCCTTTCATTCAGTCAGTAGCTTCAAACATTTCTGGTATATGAAAAACATGTTTTTCAATGGCAAAAATCAATGAATATTGTAAATGCACAAACAGTAATATCTCCACATTGCAAGGTGCAATTCTGAAATTTTTTGCTTTTTCCTGTTAATCCTAGCATGATAAAGAAGATTCAAAGAGAGTGAGATGCCAGCTCCTTTCATTCAGTCAGTAGCTTCAAACATTTCTGGTATATGAAAAACATGTTTTTCAATGGCAAAAATTAATGAATATTGTAAATGCACAAACAGTAATATCTCCACATTGCAAGGTGCAATTCTGAAATTTTTTGCTTTTTCCTGCTAATCCTAGCATGATAAAGAAGATTCAAAGAGAGTGAGATGCCAGCTCCTTTCATTCAGTCAGTAGCTTCAAACATTTCTGGTATATGAAAAACATGTTTTTCAATGGCAAAAATCAATGAATATTGTAAATGCACAAACAGTAATATCTCCACATTGCACGGTGCAATTCTGAAATTTTTAGCTTTTTCCTGTTAATCCTAGCATGATAAAGAAGATTCAAAGAGAGTGAGATGCCAGCTCCTTTCATTCAGTCAGTAGCTTCAAACATTTCTGGTATAAGAAAAACATGTTTTTCAATGGCAAAAATCAATGAATATTGTAAATGCACAAACAGTAATATCTCCACATTGCACGGTGCAATTCTGAAATTTTTAGCTTTTTCCTGTTAATCCTAGCATGATAAAGATTCAAAGAGAGTGAGATGCCAGCTCCTTTCATTCAGTCAGTAGCTTCAAACATTTCTGGTATATGAAAAACATGTTTTTCAATGGCAAAAATCAATGAATATTGTAAATGCACAAACAGTAATATCTCCACATTGCACGGTGCAATTCTGAAATTTTTAGCTTTTTCCTGTTAATCCTAGCATGATAAAGAAGATTCAAAGAGAGTGAGATGCCAGCTCCTTTCATTCAGTCAGTAGCTTCAAACATTTCTGGTATAAGAAAAACATGTTTTTCAATGGCAAAAATCAATGAATATTGTAAATGCACAAACAGTAATATCTCCACATTGCACGGTGCAATTCTGAAATTTTTAGCTTTTTCCTGTTAATCCTAGCATGATAAAGATTCAAAGAGAGTGAGATGCCAGCTCCTTTCATTCAGTCAGTAGCTTCAAACATTTCTGGTATATGAAAAACATGTTTTTCAATGGCAAAAATCAATGAATATTGTAAATGCACAAACAGTAATATCTCCACATTGCAAGGTGCAATTCTGAAATTTTTTGCTTTTTCCTGTTAATCCTAGCATGATAAAGAAGATTCAAAGAGAGTGAGATGCCAGCTCCTTTCATTCAGTCAGTAGCTTCAAACATTTCTGGTATATGAAAAACATGTTTTTCAATGGCAAAAATCAATGAATATTGTAAATGCACAAACAGTAATATCTCCACATTGCAAGGTGCAATTCTGAAATTTTTTGCTTTTTCCTGCTAATCCTAGCATGATAAAGAAGATTCAAAGAGAGTGAGATGCCAGCTCCTTTCATTCAGTCAGTAGCTTCAAACATTTCTGGTATATGAAAAACATGTTTTTCAATGGCAAAAATCAATGAATATTGTAAATGCACAAACAGTAATATCTCCACATTGCACGGTGCAATTCTGAAATTTTTAGCTTTTTCCTGTTAATCCTAGCATGATAAAGAAGATTCAAAGAGAGTGAGATGCCAGCTCCTTTCATTCAGTCAGTAGCTTCAAACATTTCTGGTATATGAAAAACATGTTTTTCAATGGCAAAAATCAATGAATATTGTAAATGCACAAACAGTAATATCTCCACATTGCAAGGTGCAATTCTGAAATTTTTTGCTTTTTCCTGCTAATCCTAGCATGATAAAGAAGATTCAAAGAGAGTGAGATGCCAGCTCCTTTCATTCAGTCAGTAGCTTCAAACATTTCTGGTATATGAAAAACATGTTTTTCAATGGCAAAAATCAATGAATATTGTAAATGCACAAACAGTAATATCTCCACATTGCACGGTGCAATTCTGAAATTTTTAGCTTTTTCCTGTTAATCCTAGCATGATAAAGACGATTCAAAGAGAGTGAGATGCCAGCTCCTTTCATTCAGTCATTAGCTTCAAACATTTCTGGTATATGAAAAACATGTTTTTCAATGGCAAAAATCAATGAATATTGTAAATGCACAAACAGTAATATCTCCACCTTGCACGGTGCAATTCTGAAATTTTTAGCTTTTTCCTGTTAATCCTAGCATGATAAAGAAGATTCAAAGAGAGTGAGATGCCAGCTCCTTTCATTCAGTCAGTAGCTTCAAACATTTCTGGTATATGAAAAACATGTTTTTCAATGGCAAAAATCAATGAATATTGTAAATGCACAAACAGTAATATCTCCACATTGCAAGGTGCAATTCTTAAATTTTTTGCTTTTTCCTGTTAATCCTAGCATGATAAAGAAGATTCAAAGAGAGTGAGATGCCAGCTCCTTTCATTCAGTCAGTAGCTTCAAACATTTCTGGTATATGAAAAACATGTTTTTCAATGGCAAAAATCAATGAATATTGTAAATGCACAAACAGTAATATCTCCACATTGCAAGGTGCAATTCTGAAATTTTTTGCTTTTTCCTGCTAATCCTAGCATGATAAAGAAGATTCAAAGAGAGTGAGATGCCAGCTCCTTTCATTCAGTCAGTAGCTTCAAACATTTCTGGTATATGAAAAACATGTTTTTCAATGGCAAAAATCAATGAATATTGTAAATGCACAAACAGTAATATCTCCACATTGCACGGTGCAATTCTGAAATTTTTAGCTTTTTCCTGTTAATCCTAGCATGATAAAGAAGATTCAAAGAGAGTGAGATGCCAGCTCCTTTCATTCAGTCAGTAGCTTCAAACATTTCTGGTATATGAAAAACATGTTTTTCAATGGCAAAAATCAATGAATATTGTAAATGCACAAACAGTAATATCTCCACATTGCACGGTGCAATTCTGAAATTTTTAGCTTTTTCCTGTTAATCCTAGCAAGATAAAGAAGATTCAAAGAGAGTGAGATGCCAGCTCCTTTCATTCAGTCAGTAGCTTCAAACATTTCTGGTATATGAAAAACATGTTTTTCAATGGCAAAAATCAATGAATATTGTAAATGCACAAACAGTAATATCTCCACATTGCAAGGTGCAATTCTGAAATTTTTTGCTTTTTCCTGCTAATCCTAGCATGATAAAGAAGATTCAAAGAGAGTGAGATGCCAGCTCCTTTCATTCAGTCAGTAGCTTCAAACATTTCTGGTATATGAAAAACATGTTTTTCAATGGCAAAAATCAATGAATATTGTAAATGCACAAACAGTAATATCTCCACATTGCACGGTGCAATTCTGAAATTTTTAGCTTTTTCCTGTTAATCCTAGCATGATAAAGAAGATTCAAAGAGAGTGAGATGCCAGCTCCTTTCATTCAGTCAGTAGCTTCAAACATTTCTGGTATATGAAAAACATGTTTTTCAATGGCAAAAATCAATGAATATTGTAAATGCACAAACAGTAATATCTCCACATTGCAAGGTGCAATTCTGAAATTTTTTGCTTTTTCCTGTTAATCCTAGCATGATAAAGAAGATTCAAAGAGAGTGAGATGCCAGCTCCTTTCATTCAGTCAGTAGCTTCAAACATTTCTGGTATATGAAAAACATGTTTTTCAATGGCAAAAATTAATGAATATTGTAAATGCACAAACAGTAATATCTCCACATTGCAAGGTGCAATTCTGAAATTTTTTGCTTTTTCCTGCTAATCCTAGCATGATAAAGAAGATTCAAAGAGAGTGAGATGCCAGCTCCTTTCATTCAGTCAGTAGCTTCAAACATTTCTGGTATATGAAAAACATGTTTTTCAATGGCAAAAATCAATGAATATTGTAAATGCACAAACAGTAATATCTCCACATTGCACGGTGCAATTCTGAAATTTTTAGCTTTTTCCTGTTAATCCTAGCATGATAAAGAAGATTCAAAGAGAGTGAGATGCCAGCTCCTTTCATTCAGTCAGTAGCTTCAAACATTTCTGGTATAAGAAAAACATGTTTTTCAATGGCAAAAATCAATGAATATTGTAAATGCACAAACAGTAATATCTCCACATTGCACGGTGCAATTCTGAAATTTTTAGCTTTTTCCTGTTAATCCTAGCATGATAAAGATTCAAAGAGAGTGAGATGCCAGCTCCTTTCATTCAGTCAGTAGCTTCAAACATTTCTGGTATATGAAAAACATGTTTTTCAATGGCAAAAATCAATGAATATTGTAAATGCACAAACAGTAATATCTCCACATTGCACGGTGCAATTCTGAAATTTTTAGCTTTTTCCTGTTAATCCTAGCATGATAAAGAAGATTCAAAGAGAGTGAGATGCCAGCTCCTTTCATTCAGTCAGTAGCTTCAAACATTTCTGGTATAAGAAAAACATGTTTTTCAATGGCAAAAATCAATGAATATTGTAAATGCACAAACAGTAATATCTCCACATTGCACGGTGCAATTCTGAAATTTTTAGCTTTTTCCTGTTAATCCTAGCATGATAAAGATTCAAAGAGAGTGAGATGCCAGCTCCTTTCATTCAGTCAGTAGCTTCAAACATTTCTGGTATATGAAAAACATGTTTTTCAATGGCAAAAATCAATGAATATTGTAAATGCACAAACAGTAATATCTCCACATTGCAAGGTGCAATTCTGAAATTTTTTGCTTTTTCCTGTTAATCCTAGCATGATAAAGAAGATTCAAAGAGAGTGAGATGCCAGCTCCTTTCATTCAGTCAGTAGCTTCAAACATTTCTGGTATATGAAAAACATGTTTTTCAATGGCAAAAATCAATGAATATTGTAAATGCACAAACAGTAATATCTCCACATTGCAAGGTGCAATTCTGAAATTTTTTGCTTTTTCCTGCTAATCCTAGCATGATAAAGAAGATTCAAAGAGAGTGAGATGCCAGCTCCTTTCATTCAGTCAGTAGCTTCAAACATTTCTGGTATATGAAAAACATGTTTTTCAATGGCAAAAATCAATGAATATTGTAAATGCACAAACAGTAATATCTCCACATTGCACGGTGCAATTCTGAAATTTTTAGCTTTTTCCTGTTAATCCTAGCATGATAAAGAAGATTCAAAGAGAGTGAGATGCCAGCTCCTTTCATTCAGTCAGTAGCTTCAAACATTTCTGGTATATGAAAAACATGTTTTTCAATGGCAAAAATCAATGAATATTGTAAATGCACAAACAGTAATATCTCCACATTGCAAGGTGCAATTCTGAAATTTTTTGCTTTTTCCTGCTAATCCTAGCATGATAAAGAAGATTCAAAGAGAGTGAGATGCCAGCTCCTTTCATTCAGTCAGTAGCTTCAAACATTTCTGGTATATGAAAAACATGTTTTTCAATGGCAAAAATCAATGAATATTGTAAATGCACAAACAGTAATATCTCCACATTGCACGGTGCAATTCTGAAATTTTTAGCTTTTTCCTGTTAATCCTAGCATGATAAAGACGATTCAAAGAGAGTGAGATGCCAGCTCCTTTCATTCAGTCATTAGCTTCAAACATTTCTGGTATATGAAAAACATGTTTTTCAATGGCAAAAATCAATGAATATTGTAAATGCACAAACAGTAATATCTCCACCTTGCACGGTGCAATTCTGAAATTTTTAGCTTTTTCCTGTTAATCCTAGCATGATAAAGAAGATTCAAAGAGAGTGAGATGCCAGCTCCTTTCATTCAGTCAGTAGCTTCAAACATTTCTGGTATATGAAAAACATGTTTTTCAATGGCAAAAATCAATGAATATTGTAAATGCACAAACAGTAATATCTCCACATTGCAAGGTGCAATTCTTAAATTTTTTGCTTTTTCCTGTTAATCCTAGCATGATAAAGAAGATTCAAAGAGAGTGAGATGCCAGCTCCTTTCATTCAGTCAGTAGCTTCAAACATTTCTGGTATATGAAAAACATGTTTTTCAATGGCAAAAATCAATGAATATTGTAAATGCACAAACAGTAATATCTCCACATTGCAAGGTGCAATTCTGAAATTTTTTGCTTTTTCCTGCTAATCCTAGCATGATAAAGAAGATTCAAAGAGAGTGAGATGCCAGCTCCTTTCATTCAGTCAGTAGCTTCAAACATTTCTGGTATATGAAAAACATGTTTTTCAATGGAAAAAATCAATGAATATTGTAAATGCACAAACAGTAATATCTCCACATTGCACGGTGCAATTCTGAAATTTTTAGCTTTTTCCTGTTAATCCTAGCATGATAAAGAAGATTCAAAGAGAGTGAGATGCCAGCTCCTTTCATTCAGTCAGTAGCTTCAATCATTTCTGGACGTTTTTCAATGGCAAAAATCAATGAATATTGTAAATGCACAAACAGTAATATCTCCGCATTGCAAGGTGCAATTCTGAAATTTTTTGCTTTTTCCTGCTCCTCTTAGCATGATAAAGAAGATTCAAAGAGAGTGAGATGCCAGCTCCTTTCATTCAGTCAGTAGCATCAAACATTTCTGGTATATGAATAACATGATGTTTTTCAATGGCAAAAATCAATGAATATTGTAAATGCACAAACAGTAATTTCTTCGCATTGCAAGGTGCAATTCTGAAATTTTTTGCTTTTTCCTGCTCCTCTTAGCATGATAAAGAAGATTCAAAGAGAGTGAGATGCCAGCTCCTTTCATTCAGTCAGTAGCTTCAAACATTTCTGGTATATGAATAACATGATGTTTTTCAATGGCGGCAAAAATCAATGAATATTGTAAATGCACAAACAGTAATTTCTCCGCATTGCAAGGTGCAATTCTGAAATTTTTTGCTTTTTCCTGCTCCTCTTAGCATGATAAAGAAGATTCAAAGAGAGTGAGATGCCAGCTCCTTTCATTCAGTCAGTAGCTTCAATCATTTCTGGACGTTTTTCAATGGCAAAAATCAATGAATATTGTAAATGCACAAACAGTAATTTCTCCGCATTGCAAGGTGCAATTCTGAAATTTTTTGCTTTTTCCTGCTCCTCTTAGCATGATAAAGAAGATTCAAAGAGAGTGAGATGCCAGCTCCTTTCATTCAGTCAGTAGCTTCAATCATTTCTGGACGTTTTTCAATGGCAAAAATCAATGAATATTGTAAATGCACAAACAGTAATTTCTCCGCATTGCAAGGTGCAATTCTGAAATTTTTTGCTTTTTCCTGCTCCTCTTAGTATGATAAAGAAGATTCAAAGAGAGTGAGATGCCAGCTCCTTTCATTCAGTCAGTAGCTTCAAACATTTCTGGTATATGAAAAACATGTTTTTCAATGGCAAAAATCAATGAATATTGTAAATGCACAAACAGTAATATCTCCACATTGCACGGTGCAATTCTGAAATTTTTAGCTTTTTCCTGTTAATCCTAGCATGATAAAGAAGATTCAAAGAGAGTGAGATGCCAGCTCCTTTCATTCAGTCAGTAGCTTCAAACATTTCTGGTATATGAAAAACATGTTTTTCAATGGCAAAAATCAATGAATATTGTAAATGCACAAACAGTAATATCTCCACATTGCAAGGTGCAATTCTGAAATTTTTTGCTTTTTCCTGCTAATCCTAGCATGATAAAGAAGATTCAAAGAGAGTGAGATGCCAGCTCCTTTCATTCAGTCAGTAGCTTCAAACATTTCTGGTATATGAAAAACATGTTTTTCAATGGCAAAAATCAATGAATATTGTAAATGCACAAACAGTAATATCTCCACATTGCACGGTGCAATTCTGAAATTTTTAGCTTTTTCCTGTTAATCCTAGCATGATAAAGAAGATTCAAAGAGAGTGAGATGCCAGCTCCTTTCATTCAGTCAGTAGCTTCAAACATTTCTGGTATATGAAAAACATGTTTTTCAATGGCAAAAATCAATGAATATTGTAAATGCACAAACAGTAATATCTCCACATTGCAAGGTGCAATTCTGAAATTTTTTGCTTTTTCCTGTTAATCCTAGCATGATAAAGAAGATTCAAAGAGAGTGAGATGCCAGCTCCTTTCATTCAGTCAGTAGCTTCAAACATTTCTGGTATATGAAAAACGTTTTTCAATGGCAAAAATCAATGAATATTGTAAATGCACAAACAGTAATATCTCCACATTGCAAGGTGCAATTCTGAAATTTTTTGCTTTTTCCTGCTAATCCTAGCATGATAAAGAAGATTCAAAGAGAGTGAGATGCCAGCTCCTTTCATTCAGTCAGTAGCTTCAAACATTTCTGGTATATGAAAAACATGTTTTTCAATGGCAAAAATCAATGAATATTGTAAATGCACAAACAGTAATATCTCCACATTGCACGGTGCAATTCTGAAATTTTTAGCTTTTTCCTGTTAATCCTAGCAAGATAAAGAAGATTCAAAGAGAGTGAGATGCCAGCTCCTTTCATTCAGTCAGTAGCTTCAAACATTTCTGGTATATGAAAAACATGTTTTTCAATGGCAAAAATCAATGAATATTGTAAATGCACAAACAGTAATATCTCCACATTGCAAGGTGCAATTCTGAAATTTTTTGCTTTTTCCTGCTAATCCTAGCATGATAAAGAAGATTCAAAGAGAGTGAGATGCCAGCTCCTTTCATTCAGTCAGTAGCTTCAAACATTTCTGGTATATGAAAAACATGTTTTTCAATGGCAAAAATCAATGAATATTGTAAATGCACAAACAGTAATATCTCCACATTGCACGGTGCAATTCTGAAATTTTTAGCTTTTTCCTGTTAATCCTAGCATGATAAAGAAGATTCAAAGAGAGTGAGATGCCAGCTCCTTTCATTCAGTCAGTAGCTTCAAACATTTCTGGTATATGAAAAACATGTTTTTCAATGGCAAAAATCAATGAATATTGTAAATGCACAAACAGTAATATCTCCACATTGCAAGGTGCAATTCTGAAATTTTTTGCTTTTTCCTGTTAATCCTAGCATGATAAAGAAGATTCAAAGAGAGTGAGATGCCAGCTCCTTTCATTCAGTCAGTAGCTTCAAACATTTCTGGTATATGAAAAACATGTTTTTCAATGGCAAAAATTAATGAATATTGTAAATGCACAAACAGTAATATCTCCACATTGCAAGGTGCAATTCTGAAATTTTTTGCTTTTTCCTGCTAATCCTAGCATGATAAAGAAGATTCAAAGAGAGTGAGATGCCAGCTCCTTTCATTCAGTCAGTAGCTTCAAACATTTCTGGTATATGAAAAACATGTTTTTCAATGGCAAAAATCAATGAATATTGTAAATGCACAAACAGTAATATCTCCACATTGCACGGTGCAATTCTGAAATTTTTAGCTTTTTCCTGTTAATCCTAGCATGATAAAGAAGATTCAAAGAGAGTGAGATGCCAGCTCCTTTCATTCAGTCAGTAGCTTCAAACATTTCTGGTATAAGAAAAACATGTTT
Source organism: Phyllobates terribilis (assembly GCF_046119375.1). Classification (NCBI taxonomy): domain Eukaryota; kingdom Metazoa; phylum Chordata; class Amphibia; order Anura; family Dendrobatidae; genus Phyllobates; species Phyllobates terribilis. The sequence continues at coordinate 3,153 of NW_027364154.1, read as the reverse complement.
TTCAATGGCAAAAATCAATGAATATTGTAAATGCACAAACAGTAATATCTCCACATTGCACGGTGCAATTCTGAAATTTTTAGCTTTTTCCTGTTAATCCTAGCATGATAAAGATTCAAAGAGAGTGAGATGCCAGCTCCTTTCATTCAGTCAGTAGCTTCAAACATTTCTGGTATATGAAAAACATGTTTTTCAATGGCAAAAATCAATGAATATTGTAAATGCACAAACAGTAATATCTCCACATTGCACGGTGCAATTCTGAAATTTTTAGCTTTTTCCTGTTAATCCTAGCATGATAAAGAAGATTCAAAGAGAGTGAGATGCCAGCTCCTTTCATTCAGTCAGTAGCTTCAAACATTTCTGGTATAAGAAAAACATGTTTTTCAATGGCAAAAATCAATGAATATTGTAAATGCACAAACAGTAATATCTCCACATTGCACGGTGCAATTCTGAAATTTTTAGCTTTTTCCTGTTAATCCTAGCATGATAAAGATTCAAAGAGAGTGAGATGCCAGCTCCTTTCATTCAGTCAGTAGCTTCAAACATTTCTGGTATATGAAAAACATGTTTTTCAATGGCAAAAATCAATGAATATTGTAAATGCACAAACAGTAATATCTCCACATTGCAAGGTGCAATTCTGAAATTTTTTGCTTTTTCCTGTTAATCCTAGCATGATAAAGAAGATTCAAAGAGAGTGAGATGCCAGCTCCTTTCATTCAGTCAGTAGCTTCAAACATTTCTGGTATATGAAAAACATGTTTTTCAATGGCAAAAATTAATGAATATTGTAAATGCACAAACAGTAATATCTCCACATTGCAAGGTGCAATTCTGAAATTTTTTGCTTTTTCCTGCTAATCCTAGCATGATAAAGAAGATTCAAAGAGAGTGAGATGCCAGCTCCTTTCATTCAGTCAGTAGCTTCAAACATTTCTGGTATATGAAAAACATGTTTTTCAATGGCAAAAATCAATGAATATTGTAAATGCACAAACAGTAATATCTCCACATTGCACGGTGCAATTCTGAAATTTTTAGCTTTTTCCTGTTAATCCTAGCATGATAAAGAAGATTCAAAGAGAGTGAGATGCCAGCTCCTTTCATTCAGTCAGTAGCTTCAAACATTTCTGGTATAAGAAAAACATGTTTTTCAATGGCAAAAATCAATGAATATTGTAAATGCACAAACAGTAATATCTCCACATTGCACGGTGCAATTCTGAAATTTTTAGCTTTTTCCTGTTAATCCTAGCATGATAAAGATTCAAAGAGAGTGAGATGCCAGCTCCTTTCATTCAGTCAGTAGCTTCAAACATTTCTGGTATATGAAAAACATGTTTTTCAATGGCAAAAATCAATGAATATTGTAAATGCACAAACAGTAATATCTCCACATTGCACGGTGCAATTCTGAAATTTTTAGCTTTTTCCTGTTAATCCTAGCATGATAAAGAAGATTCAAAGAGAGTGAGATGCCAGCTCCTTTCATTCAGTCAGTAGCTTCAAACATTTCTGGTATAAGAAAAACATGTTTTTCAATGGCAAAAATCAATGAATATTGTAAATGCACAAACAGTAATATCTCCACATTGCACGGTGCAATTCTGAAATTTTTAGCTTTTTCCTGTTAATCCTAGCATGATAAAGATTCAAAGAGAGTGAGATGCCAGCTCCTTTCATTCAGTCAGTAGCTTCAAACATTTCTGGTATATGAAAAACATGTTTTTCAATGGCAAAAATCAATGAATATTGTAAATGCACAAACAGTAATATCTCCACATTGCAAGGTGCAATTCTGAAATTTTTTGCTTTTTCCTGTTAATCCTAGCATGATAAAGAAGATTCAAAGAGAGTGAGATGCCAGCTCCTTTCATTCAGTCAGTAGCTTCAAACATTTCTGGTATATGAAAAACATGTTTTTCAATGGCAAAAATCAATGAATATTGTAAATGCACAAACAGTAATATCTCCACATTGCAAGGTGCAATTCTGAAATTTTTTGCTTTTTCCTGCTAATCCTAGCATGATAAAGAAGATTCAAAGAGAGTGAGATGCCAGCTCCTTTCATTCAGTCAGTAGCTTCAAACATTTCTGGTATATGAAAAACATGTTTTTCAATGGCAAAAATCAATGAATATTGTAAATGCACAAACAGTAATATCTCCACATTGCACGGTGCAATTCTGAAATTTTTAGCTTTTTCCTGTTAATCCTAGAATGATAAAGAAGATTCAAAGAGAGTGAGATGCCAGCTCCTTTCATTCAGTCAGTAGCTTCAAACATTTCTGGTATATGAAAAACATGTTTTTCAATGGCAAAAATCAATGAATATTGTAAATGCACAAACAGTAATATCTCCACATTGCAAGGTGCAATTCTGAAATTTTTTGCTTTTTCCTGCTAATCCTAGCATGATAAAGAAGATTCAAAGAGAGTGAGATGCCAGCTCCTTTCATTCAGTCAGTAGCTTCAAACATTTCTGGTATATGAAAAACATGTTTTTCAATGGCAAAAATCAATGAATATTGTAAATGCACAAACAGTAATATCTCCACATTGCACGGTGCAATTCTGAAATTTTTAGCTTTTTCCTGTTAATCCTAGCATGATAAAGAAGATTCAAAGAGAGTGAGATGCCAGCTCCTTTCATTCAGTCATTAGCTTCAAACATTTCTGGTATATGAAAAACATGTTTTTCAATGGCAAAAATCAATGAATATTGTAAATGCACAAACAGTAATATCTCCACATTGCACGGTGCAATTCTGAAATTTTTAGCTTTTTCCTGTTAATCCTAGCATGATAAAGAAGATTCAAAGAGAGTGAGATGCCAGCTCCTTTCATTCAGTCAGTAGCTTCAAACATTTCTGGTATATGAAAAACATGTTTTTCAATGGCAAAAATCAATGAATATTGTAAATGCACAAACAGTAATATCTCCACATTGCAAGGTGCAATTCTGAAATTTTTTGCTTTTTCCTGTTAATCCTAGCATGATAAAGAAGATTCAAAGAGAGTGAGATGCCAGCTCCTTTCATTCAGTCAGTAGCTTCAAACATTTCTGGTATATGAAAAACATGTTTTTCAATGGCAAAAATCAATGAATATTGTAAATGCACAAACAGTAATATCTCCACATTGCAA